>NW_028288776.1:4621388-4772526 GCF_059628265.1 Tinamus guttatus
TCCAGCTTTATCTACATTTAAAAATAGTCATAACTCAGAAAGTGTTGAGTGAATATTCATTAAAAAGTCATCAGTCCTACCATATTACATGCATCAAGTCTCCAGGGTGCACCTAGAAAGCAGTGAATATTACTTAACATCACATTCACAAGCAGAAATCAACCTCTATCTTCAGACAGCCCTTCCAACAAAGCAACAGGTTACAACAGGCAGGCCAGGCACAGAGCAGGGGCACCAAGCAGATGATTCTTCATTTAACAGCTACTGTTGAGTGACACATTTATCTTCACCGGTAAAAGCACCTAGGTCCAAGAAAGGGCTTATATCTAGAGGCATCTCATTTTATTGTTTTTAACCAAACTTAAGTATAAAAATATATTTTAGATTGGGGCCTATTGAAATTACCTAACCAAATCTTGTATTCTATCAGCATAACAGCATGTATCACAAGTAAAACGTTTGTCACTGGTCTTTCCAAGACCACTGTGATGCAAACCAAAGCACAAAGTACAATTGCAGGATTTATTAAAAATAAAATAGCAACAATAATAAAAAAATCCACACACAGCACTCTTGTGCTGTTCAGTCACTCCATAGTATTGATTTGCAATATTTACCATCTGGAAAGAGATGCAGCTTGCTCAACATCAGTGAGCGTTCCTCTGTTGTGAACACACAACTTCTGCTCACCACACAAGAGAGCAAAGCAGGGGCTTAGTGGAAAGGACCAACGGGGGAAACTGGAATACGGGACAGCAGGGAGCACTGAGATTCGCGCTCCCACCTTCCTCCTGACACTCACAGGACCTCCTACATTCTCACCCACCGCAGACCCCTTCTCAGGTGAGTTTCAGCCAGGCTAGGCGCCTCGCCTCGCCTCCCCTCCCCTCCAGGCTGCGTCCCTCCTCAGGGACGCCTCAGCACTCTCCATGCACAGAATGACTGTCTGCTGCTGTGCAAACCCAAGAACAAATTCTGCCTCCTCAGTAAAAGCTGACGCAAATGACCTTTCATGCTCCACTTTCCAAACATAGCGACAGTATTTCAAGGTCCACATAGAAAAACCTGTTTCTCAAGACACTGGATACTCATCCAATTACCCTTACACAAAATATAACTTTATGTTGATTCACTTCCAGCTCCATACTGAGGTAACCTCACCAATTTCTGTTGGTTTGCCAAGAGGCCTCGTTAGAGGCAGCCTTCGCACATGGCTGGAGGACAGTGGGTCACTATTGCACTGCTTCACAGGGGCCTGTTTTTATACCTTTGATATGGTCTTTAACCCAAAAGGAGTCCAGTTCATAATTTTGTACACAGTATATACGCAGTTTTATGTACTATGTGCATAAGTAATCATTGTAGTCTAAGTAAACATCAATTTAAGAATTTAAATATATCTTTCTTATAATCCATCGAAGTTACTTTAGAAACTGCATCATGATAATTGAGAGTATTAGGAAATATGATATAATCCTTGCATTTTGGAATGGTTATAAATTGTATGATTCTTTCAAGATTTAAATCCAATAAACATATGCTCCATATATCTAATAATTGAACAGTTATTTTTTCTTTTTTTTTAAACAGAGACAAGAAATTACAAAAAGGTGCTTAATCATAAAAAAACATGCCCTGTTGCAAACTGTGCCTGAATTACTGCAGCATGGTTTAACGTAAAACCAAAATCTCAAAATAAAAATATCTGACCAGAAGGAACTCTGCAATTCAAATCAAGGAAGCTGCAATACATATATAGACTTGTGCTAGATTGCCAAATTTGAATTTTAAGAAGATAAAGACACATCTAATGTGTCTTTTACAAACTGAACTAACATATAAAAAAGTGCTGAAAGTGCTAACATATAAAAAGTGCTGAGGAACCAGCTGAGTAAAGAGGGTCTTTCTTCTAATATACTAAAACTTTGAATGGCTCCAGGTAAAGCTAATACAAAAAAATAGGAAATTACTTCCACTGCTACTTATATTTTACATTTTCAAGGTCTCTTAATACTTAACCACAAGATTCATCTTTTGACCTGAAATGCCTATAACAGTAGTGACAATGTTGATAACTCACCAAAGCAAAATGCTAGAACTTAACCTCTCTGGCACAGGGGCAGCCACGCTTAATAATGAGGTCTTGATTCATGAATAAGTCTCCTAGGAAAATGATAATGAATAAAAAAAAAAATCATTTGGCTTATCTTATTTGCAGACCTATAATTGACAACTAAATCTACATACATAACCTACTTGTAGGTTATAACCTATAATGCAGGCATAACCTGCACACATGTAGCACACACATTAAAATTAATGCATGTACATGTTCACTTCCCTGCCCCACTGCTCTGACTCTGCTGGACGTGGACATGTGATCCTGAAACAAATCCTGCTTAAACCGTGCAGGCAGCGTTAGCTTTCTCTCCATCACACAGGTTTTCTTTGAAAATGTAAAGCTAATTATTCATATGTGCAATTCATAAGCTCTGAAATTTATACTGAGTAACAGGGTTTTTTGGGGGACAACTTTTGTTTATCCTGAAGCTAAAGATCAGTAGATCTTATCCGATTTTAAGGTCGAAATGCTTATCCCTCAAAGGGGAATTTGATTTCTGTTCACCCTTCTATTTTCAAGTGTAATAAAGAAGGTAAGTCAGCTTCTGTACTCACATTTGATTTAAGAAGGAAGATAGGACAATCAAGTTTGCACAGCTTTCTAATCTGGACAGATTCTGTTTAGACCAATGTGCAGACAAAATTCTCACTTTCTCTTCTTCATAGGAGTACTCCATTCTCCTGTAATTTAGCAAACATCACATCTATTTTGGCCACAGTAAAGTCTAGTTTGAATTCCAGTGATGCTTATTTTAAAACCTAGGCTGTCCACTGGGGATTTATAGCACAGTGCTGTGAGGACTGCCAGATGCCTTAGTCATCAGATTTGAACGTCACTGCCTTTTCTTAGTTTTTCACATTCTGAAAACAAGTACAACATACTGTTGCACCTTGTGAAGAAACGGACTCAGTCTGGGGTGCAGAGTGAGACAACTTTATTTCCAAACCGACTTCTTTTTATACTTTCTTAACACAAGTGTTGCAAAGCTCACAACCAATCAGCATCTGGCCACCTGCGCGGTTGTCTGGCTTTGTTTCTTTTCTTCTGGCAAGACACGTCGCACACGGGGCAGGGGGAGGTGTTCCTCAGTCCTCGTCTTTCTCGGCTCTGTCCCCCATCTGCTGCAAAGACTGACACCCTTGTGGTTAACTATCTGCTAACAAGGTACTATTGTCTTTGAACAAGCCTCCACATCTCACCCTTCTTTATTTGTTTTTGTTTGAACAGCCATGACTTAATTAAATGATCTATCCTTAAACACATAACAAGAAACAAAGCAGGCACACTAACAATAAACGAAATATGCCAAACATCAACAGGCTGTCCTACTAGACAGGTTACAAACGGATTTACTGGACTAGATAGTATAACATGTCCTGTCAAATTTGATTGGCCAGAATTACCCATATGTAGGTTTTAGCTTGGGACAGCATCCACTGCTGTGTGGATGATGTCACGGTGGTGTGGATGATGGTGATGACTGTGTTAAAAAAGGCTTAATCCATCGAGCAGGTACCCATCTTGGCCCTGAGCCTGTAGAAACACAAGCATATCCTCTACCCCAGGTTATTAAAGAAAAAGGCCCTTCCCACTGATTTGTCTGTGGGTTTTTGATGATAACCTGGGCTTTATCCTGAACTTTGTGTTGTCTCTGTGAATCAAAATGTTGGTATATAGGGGGGCCCTCTTCTGTCCAGCGATTTAAAAAATTCAACACATAGCAAGCTTTCGCTATGCGTTCCTGTGGGGATAAGCCTACACTCCCCCTTTTTTGTTTTTGTAACATATTTTTAAGGGTGCCATGTGTGCGCTCGATAATAGCTTGGCCTGTGGGTGAATGGGGGATACCTGTGATGTGTTGGATTCCCCATTGTTGAAAGAATATTTGTGTTTTTTGCGCTATATAGGCTGGACCATTGTCAGTTTTTATAGTTTTTGGCACTCCCAATATTGCAAAGGCCATAATAAAGTGTCGACATACGTCCTTGGCCTTCTCACCTGTATGTACAGAAGCATAGATACAGGATGAGAAGGTATCAACAGAAACATGTACATATTTAAATCTGCCAAATTCAGGGATATGCGTTACATCTGATTGCCAAATTTCAAGCACAGAAAGACCGCGAGGGTTTACACCGATGGATGGTACTGGTAAAATGCGCTGGCAGTCTGGGCATGACTGTATGATTTGTCTAGCTTGTTCCTGAGTCAACTGGAACGACCTCCGTAACGCTTTTGCATTTTGGTGATAAAAGTCATGCGACAAACGTGCTTGTGCAAAGCGATCTGGCAGAACTACAGCTCCTGCAAGGCTGTCTGCTTGAGCATTACCTTCGCTAATAGGTCCAGGCAGTGAGGTGTGCGAGCGTACATGTTGGATAAAGTACGGATAAATCCTTCTGTTTAATAGCCATCTAAGCTTCCAAAGAAGCGCAAAGAGGGTCTCGTTTGAAACCTCTTTTAAAAACGAATGTGCTAACAAAAGGTTGTCTTTGTTTACCACTCTCCGGAACGGCCTTAAGGGCGCGGAGAGCAAGTGCCTTAACTTGTTGCAAGCCCTCAGGGGGGATTTCTGCTTGTGCTGTTGTAGCACTGTGATCGCCCTCCCCCATTAGCACGTCCACAGTAACAGCCCGTAAAGGACCTTTTTTCGACAGCCGCTGGTTTTCCTCCCCCTGAGCTCGAGCAAGCTCTCTCATTTTCGATTCCCACATCGTGTATTGCATATCAGTCATAATGAGGCGAAACAAAGTTTTAAAATCATGGGGAGTAAAAACCGAAGAATCACAAAGAGATTGTATAAGGTGGGTGGTATATGGTGCGCCAAGGCCATGATCTGTCACCGTACGTCGCACGTCCTTAATAAGATTATACGACAAACCTTCCCAACGCGGATTCTGGTCTGGTGCACAGATAACGGGAAAGGCTTTCAGCATGCCCACATCCCCCGCCTGTTTTGCTCCTCGTTTTACTGAGGCCCATTTATCGTGAGGATCCGGGGGGTATAGGTCTGGCTCCTTTCCAGGGTCAATAGGACCCGGACCAAAAGGATCATCGTCCTGTTCATCAGGTGGCAGTACCGCAAAGGCTTTTGCAGCACGTTTTCTTTTCTGATTCTCATCAGGACACGATTGAGGTAAAGGAGGCGCGGAGGGGATGGCAGGGGCCCCGATCCCGTCATTTATGTTCGACTGCAACCCACTATGAGATTTCAATATTTCGAGTACAACTCGCCATTGTGGCAACAGGTTAGCAGCAGCCTTATCACCGCGCGTGGCACTATCCCACAGTCGGACCCCAATTTGGTCCCATCTTTCCAGATTAAAAACATTCTTACTATTCACCGAAGGATCGTCTTTAGAAGCCCATGCAAGAACCTTTTGCAGCTCTTCTTCACCTAATTTTTTTCTTTGCGGTTTCAAGTTTTTAGGAGAAGCTTCTAAATCGTCCTTTTGTTCCTTCATTAGGTATGAACCCATAGTTCCCAGCCGCTTACCTCTTTCCTTTCAAGAGGCTTTTAGTGTGCACACAAAGTAAGCTTCCTTTCAGCTTGATCCTTACGCTTCCTTTCAGCGTGATTCCCGGGAGTTCAGCTGGGCGGTGCAACCGGAGAGACAGCTAGTCTTCGTGCCCCACGTTGGGCGCCATTTGTTGCACCTTGTGAAGAAACGGACTCAGTCTGGGGTGCAGAGTGAGACAACTTTATTTCCAAACCGACTTCTTTTTATACTTTCTTAACACAAGTGTTGCAAAGCTCACAACCAATCAGCATCTGGCCACCTGCGCGGTTGTCTGGCTTTGTTTCTTTTCTTCTGGCAAGACACGTCGCACACGGGGCAGGGGGAGGTGTTCCTCAGTCCTCGTCTTTCTCGGCTCTGTCCCCCATCTGCTGCAAAGACTGACACCCTTGTGGTTAACTATCTGCTAACAAGGTACTATTGTCTTTGAACAAGCCTCCACAACATACCACTCTTTTTGCACAGACACTTTCTAGTGACAATAAAATGGCCTGCTCAGCCACAGTGTGACAGCACATTAACTCATTGTGATACACAGCAGTTTTAAAATACAATGTCCTGCTTACCGGAGAAGAGAATAAGCCTAATTAAGGCTTACGCATCCAGAATGAGCTTTTTAACACCAGCTCCCTATCCCAGACACCTACATAAGCAGGGTAGGTACTGAAATCTTCTCACCAGTTTTGAGAGGAGTCTCAAAGGTAAGTGAACTTCTTACCTCTTTGGCCTCTGTGCTAGCACACCTGTGTAAACCTACTGACACTTGCGAACACTTAAAGCAAGGCTGTGCATTAGTAATGGTACCCCTTGCTTCTTTTCAAAAAGTCACTGCCACCCTCCTCAGTTCTCACCATGCTGCTTTTAAGAAAAGGACAGTTAGTAGAGGTGCTCAGTGATGAAAAAGGGGCAAAACTAACTAGCAACTGTTGCTCAGCAACTGAAACCTGCTGCTTTAGAAAGTTCTACAAATGATTTTATATATACATATATTTAGAAAACAGACAAACAACCCACGAGTGTTCTAATGCTGATTATTTTGCTGGACAGTGAAAGGGTATGTGATCACCTAGCATATTCCCTTTGAAGTGAGATTTTAAGAAGAGATTGACAGCAAAGGTCTCCCTCAAACAGTATGTTATCCGTCAGGGATGTTCACATTTCAAAGCAAGACAGACTGATAGAGGATTTATACACATGTTGATTTTCTCTTCCATTACAAGAAAAATGTACCGTCTATCCATTGATAATCATTTTTAATAGTAATGTTACCATATTAAAGTTATTCCTAAAAAAAAATTACAATAATGTGCCCAAGAATCAGCTTATCTTTAAGACTGTGGTAAGAAAGGAAAGATTTATATCTTCCTATCTAAGGAACTAATAGACAGATAGAAAGACAGTATTGAAAAACTATTCAACTGCTGTCACTGAGTTAAGCAGCCACTGAGCTTAGATATGCAAACATGTATTTGATTTGGATTAATACTCAGAATATGTTTTCAGAGTGGAGATTCTAGTGTTACACTTGACACAAATTTACCAGATGTGAGGCAGCTTCTACAAGGACAGCACAGTACATCCAGCTTTCACCTGAATTTTGGTGTAGAACATTCTTACGGAATTCTGTACATCTCTAGTGAAACCATTCTGGAAGGTGACTGGCTTCTGCAAAATCATACGCTTTATGAATCTAAGTTAGCCAGACACTCGCTTAAATAGTGAAACTTAAAAAAAAAAAAAAAACACTTAAGTGCCCTACTGCTAGGGGCCGACATGCATTCCACTTGCAGTCTGCAGTAGGAAAGAATGAGACAGGAATCCCTGAATGAAGAGTTCTTCCTCCAGACCTTTAGTTTAATAATATTTTTTATCAAGCTTCAAATGAAAGCAAATTAGTAACAGTCGAGGTTGCTAAATATTTTAGCAGTAACATAATTATACCTTTATTTTACTACAGTTAGTGCAACTTGATCCTGGAAGATAATTTGATGTTGGTTTAAAAGTCAGCAGCTACTCAAACAGATGTAGTTAAAGAATACAGTAAGCAGAAGTAGTTGTAGTACATATTTAAAAACTATGGTAAATTAGAGTAAAATAAGCTAAGTTATAGTAATAAAATAAATCAAAGCTCTTATAATGCAGAATCTACGTAGTAAAATTTTTATACGTTTACCTTTAAATACTTGCAGGCTTATCTACATGTAGAACAGGGACAGCTTTAAATAGCAGCAGAAAGAATAAAGTCTGGTGTGATCAACATGTGCTCTGAATCAGATGCTCTGCGGTGCTATGATACAACCAGGCTTACTAGCTAAGGTAGGACATAGTGCACGGCCCAGATATCTCACTAAGAGCTAGCAAAATGACAGCAATTTGACAAAAGACAAGTTCCACTTGAACCTTAAGTCAGACCTATCAGAAATAAAACAATCCCTATTCCATAATTAATCTTTGGTAACAGTTTTAGAAACTGAGTGCCCAGATATGTGCATAGGAGAATAATGATACATTAATTTAGTTTTAGTCCCTCTATTGTTATTGATCACGGCATATTTTCCTATAACTTTCCGAAAGATAGATTTATTCCCACAAACAGGTTCAACTTTGAAGTATTTTGAGTCAAGACAAAAGTTTAAGAAGTTAAGTTGCCTTCCTTAGGCAAGGAAACTTTTATATCCAAGCTGCTTGTCCACTAAGAGTAAACAGTGGGGAGGGATGGGAGAAAGCTGCACGCTCGCTAAACACACACATCCTGCTGTAGCAATGGAGTCTGGACAAAGCTAAATAAGATGCCCAGTATCCAGCAGTTGCTGAGTAACGTCCAGTGCGGATTCACTACAATCCTCTACGACAGATTGATGGGTCAGAGCCTCGCAGATAAGTGGCAGCAGGGTTTAAACCCACCAGCTCTATGAGTTCAGAAAAACACTCAGTGTTTGCCCATTTGAAGAGAGACAATACTTACCTTACAAGCCTTGAAAACAAGCTGGCAAGTTTAGCTATTTTCATTGCAAGCTATTGAATAAATAAGGGAAATATAGCACACAGTTAAATTTGCATGATGTTGATTATATATAATTCTGTCAACATTTCATTTTGATATTATATTCAAAAGCAAAAAGATAAATTGTAGTTTGGGTTCTCATGATTAAGCTACCTGAGCTGAGAATCCTGAAATCTTTTTAAATTCTCAACGAACACTGTTTATATTCCCCCCACCAACTCTGTCTCTCCTTCACCAACTTTGTCCAAGAATGCTTCAGACAAGCTTCTCTCAAAATAGAGCTTAATGTAAGAATAAATTGTTTTAGTAGAAATTCTAGACCAGGAATTGGCTGTACAGGCCAAAGCATGTTCCTGATCCTCAGTTTACATAACCTCTCACTGCAATACTCCAGCCAGAAAAATAAACACTTATCCCACCCTTACAACTTGCCATCTGTCTGGTATGATTTTTCCTGCCTCTAGAACATTAATAATCAGAATGTGTATAAACACACAGAAGACATCCTTTTTTTGTAAGAAAAAGAATTTATCAACTATTACTTGTTAAAAGCATATCACTGGAATATATAAGAGAAATAAGAACAGCTTTTCCTTTAGGAAAGGCTGTTTCCACTTATTCCATATACCACTATTCAGAAGTGTTCAAAATTGACATTTAATCAAGCCCTGAGGGATGAGGAAAATGAGCACTTTCCTTACCTATACAAAAAAAGAAGTAAATATGTGTACTTTTGGAAAAAGGACAACATTTTTCCTTTTGAGAAACAACCAACTCTACTAGAGCCTTTGACTTCCAAAAAACTCTCCAGAACACGGAGTCTTGCTTGGTGCAGCTATCAGCAGCAAAATGGCAGGGCCAGTGAACAGGATATTAAAGGAGCACTCAAAAAATAAGGCCACACATATAACAAATCTAAAGGAAAAGGAAATTTAAGTATGAAATCAGTGATTAATTGCAGTACATAACTTGCCACTTAAGCTAATGATAAAAATAAAAGGCAACAATACACTAAAATCTTTACGTTGGTCATTATCTAATATACAAGAAAGAACAAACAACAATCTTAGCTACATGAACACAGCGACAGGCATTATATTAAGAACATGACATAGAAGATGCATGTCATTGTCCTTTGCTGTTCTGGCTGCCTATACAACTAGAATGCTAAAAATAGCAGGAAACAAAAATATCCATATTCCACAATAAGCCCTTACTCTGTCTATATCTTAAGGCATATACTATACTCCATGGTTAATATTTATAGTATGAACTATGGTTCATAGTATATATGAACCATATAATCATACAGAACTATAGTTCTATAGATTTATATAAATTCCTTTCAGGAGTATTCAGATAAGGTATGCAGAAAGCTATCTAGTATAACCACAGGTACAAAATGATTTTCACACGCAGAGATGAGACCTTAGGAGAGCCAGATGGTCAGATGCAGACTTGGCTGTGGCAGCCTAACCGTGGTCTGGAGGCCAAGAGGTTTGCCAACGGAAGGCTCTTTCAGGTTCCGTTCTTACCCTTCTCTCAAATCTACTGCCAACCACTGCTGGAAAGAGGATATGGAACCAGCTGGACCTATAGACTGACCTGTTCAGCTGTTTTTACACTCTTATGTGAATTGCAGTGTCACTTTCATTACTGTTAAATATAATTACTATTTACTGCAGTTGTAGGGTAAATGTTAAATATATTGATGTGTCAGTATAGGGGTCAAATAGCCCTACTTGAACAGTATTGCAAGGCCATAACTGTGTAAAGTGCTATACAGATGCAGAGAAAAGAGTCTTGCTAGCAAGATCTTACAAAATGAAGAAGAGTTGAAAGTTAGAGTTTGCAAATACAGAACACAAAGATATAGGGAACTGTAGAGCTTCCCTGTATTTTCCCACTTCTATCCCACAAGCTTCTGTGGAGGTAGACAGAGGATAAAGTTAAAAAAAAGAGAAAGTGATTATAATTTGCCTGGGTTAACTTGAAGGAACCAGGAAGCTGCTGGAAAGAAGAGACCTCAGGAAAGATGATAGCAGCTGTTCACATGTTTAAGGGAACGTGCAGAAACAGTTGAGAAACAGCAGACAGATTTTGGCTTAAAAGAAATAAGAGTAATACTTGAACCGCTAATGGAACAGAGTTTGGGGAATTTAAATCAGGGAAGTGGATACTGGTTCTATGACGAGCAGCCTTAAGTAGAAAGAATAGCTTTTATATCACTTGAAAACAGCAGCTGATGGAAAAAGAGCCTCCTTAAGGGAGAGACTAGCTATCTGGTCAGACAGCGAGCCAAGATGATTTTAGAAACAACATGCAAGCCTATCTGAGGAGAGCAAGTTGTAAATGGACAAGGTAAGACACAGCATTAGCCAAGAAGAGAGACAAGGGCTCAAGCTCCGTTGGGGCTGTTTGGACAGAGCAGACAGGTTTCAGATACCATTTAAGGAAAAGCAACTACGTGTATAAATAGCCTGCACACTCTCATCTAGAGACCAAAGCTGCTGGGCAAATGGCAGCAAGGGTCCTCAAAAATCAGAAACACATGCTCTTGCAAAGCATACTTGACATGTTTTCAGAAATTTCTACCCGCACCACCCTTCAGCTGACATACAATAAATCCCTGATTTCTCCTACGCTGATTCAGAGCAAGGTAAAATGGGTTATCTTAGGCCAATGCCAAAAACATTTCAAATGAGCTGCTCTACCATGCAACAAAAAGGCATATAAACTTCTCTTCCAAGATGTACACAAACATAATGCTCAGGTTATCAATTACCAATATGAAGCTGCAGATTATGAAATACTAATCTAATTCAGTACATGTCTCTCTGCTGCAGGTCTAAGCAGAGCCATTCTGCATTTTTACCATAGTGCTGCTAACTAATGTAAGAGTACTACTGAAAACAGACAGCATTACAGTCCTTTTATTCATGCATACTTTGCAAAAATACTTCTGTTTACAGTTTTTAATCAATTTTGTAACTGATCTTACTCTATTATTCAGCATTCTACATTTAGAGACTCCTTAGCTAAGAAATTTGCTGATGCAGTTTATAACGGAATTAATATTGGACAATATTAATTATGCCATTAAAGAAAATTTTCAATATTGTTTTTTAGCAGAAGACATACTATCCAAATCAAACATCTGACATTTTAATATCTACAGTGAGTCAGAAATGAGTTAGACTGAACTTACTGCTGCAAGAGACAGTCAGTAAAAGTCAGCAAGATTCAGCAGTTATTAAACTTTTGTCAACTGTAATATCTTAATTATGTCCAAAAGCTGTAGGGATCTTTTTGTTCTTTTAATAGGAATGGAATGATTTTTCTGGGCTTTCACTCAGAGTTAGTAATATTGTTTTTGTTGCTTTATAAGAATGTTTCTTGAAATGAAAATGTTTCCGCACTTAACAAAACAAAACCCAAAAACAGTTTTTTCACTTTTGGTTCTGCTTGAAATACCCATATCCCAATTATGTTTCAGCCTCTACCAAAGGCTCTGTATTTTTCTGATAAATAAAGCTATTGACCGTAAATTTTTTCTTAAAGTGCCCCAAACAAGCAAAATATTTCAAACTATTGTGAAAAGTTAAGCTACTTTGAAATATTTTCAAATCATAACCAATATATACTACTAGAAAGTAAAACTAAGTGTATTATAACAAATTTCTCACCACCTGACTTGTGCCTTCCTGAGAATTATAAATACAGAAACCTGTCTTGCAGGTAACCAAATAAAAACATATAAAAATGAGCTTTCAAATATGTCATTGGTTAGACAAAGGTTTTTGTTTATTTTCAAAGCAGCTGGAGGAAAGGTTTCTAATATGTAAATATGTTCTCTGAAGAGTTTCATCACTGAGTGCTGTGCTCATTCTCTCCAAAAATGCCAGACATATCTTAGAGTGTGAGAAGAAAATTAAAAAAAGAAACAGACAAACCTACCATGAAAACCATCCAACAGCACCAATCTCCATCTTTTGATCACAATAAGTTAAACAATTTGTTTTAAATGGTACAAATAATATAAAATAAAAATGCCAGTAAAAACTTTCAAATAAGAATAATTTAATTGATGCATAGAGTGTAAAATTACTGTTTCGTTTAGCTGCCAGCATACACATCACCATTGGCTCGAGTACCAGCATTCCTTTTCTTTAAGCATAGAAACCAAAATAATAATGCACTAGAAAATCAGTCTTGAGAGGGAGCCCAACAAGTTGAGAATTTTGCCCTTTAACCCACAGTTCTGCTCATAAGTGAAGCTATTGTTTCTCTCCCAAACCTTTGCCTTCCCCTCGGTTTAGATGGGCTAACATTTCAGTCTGCTAGAGAAGGGAAGTCTACACAGGGAGAACTTTCTTCCAGAATAGACTATAGAGTATTGAAAGCTTTTAACCCTCTACCTCCTCACACCCATCACTCAGAGGAAAAGAAAAAAAAAAAGGCAAAAAATATGTACTTCGTTTCTCCATTTTCCGCCAATTGCCTTCCTCCTGATTCAGGGTAGGAATCTGTGTTCCTGATTCAGGATTCCTCATGCCTGTCTGAGGAAAGCCCATTTCTAAGTTCCCCAGGTTGTTTTACAGTCCTAAGAGCATGAGCATAAAAAGAGAACAGCAGTTCAGGCCTTTAAACTTGTTTTTATTTCTGCTAATGTTATGGCAAAAAGTGTTTCTGCTACAGGAATCCTATTTTAGTTCAGCATTTGCTACTTCATATGGCAATTCTGCAAGTCCAGTGGAGAATGCCTCGAGAGTGAGCATAATTGTATTCCATTATTTAATCTATCCAGAAATGTAAGCCAGGCCTATTTTCATTGTTTAGAACTCAGCAAGAGCTTACAGAGTTGGGAAAAAAAATGATTTGTAGTTAATAATAATAATAAAGGGCATAATTTAACCAATAGGAAGGAGAGGGAGGTGAGGCATTTATTTATACCTGTAGCTTTTGTACTGCTCAAGTTACATATTTTCTCTTCTCCTCTTTCAAAATATTCAATTTACATGTAATTAGAAGAAATACATCTGAAAGTGCCAATTTACACTGAATGGATTAAACAAACGACAGTTAAACCATGGCATGCAAGCACTTCGAGCAGTGATTGACTGCTCTGATAATTCATCTTACACCAATCACAGCAGACAGAAAAGAACATTTCAGGCCACGTCATGAAGATGGAGTGGCTGCAGTGACAAGTTCCAGACTTTCAAGAGGTCTCCAGGTAATTAACCTCTTCCTCTCCTCTGCAGCACATTAACATTGGCAAATTGTTTAACGGGGCTACCAGCTGCAGCCAGCAAGTGGGATCAAAAACTTGTGGCATGACAACTGCTTGCAATTACGGTATGACACACATATGCCCGGGGCGGGGAGCAAATCATTGTGTCTAATCTGGATATACTAAAAAAAGAAAAGAAAAAAAAAAGTTATCTTATAGAAAAAAATCTGGAAAATCCCAGAAATCTATGTAGTTTCTACATTTGAAAGTTTCCTTCCTGATCAAGTTTGGAGCTCACAATAGCCTTCAGCTTCAGAACAAGAAACGTACTCAGACCTTTGTGAAGTACATCTCTTGATAACAGTTAATAGCATTTGTCCAACTGTGAGAGCCCTGTCTCCAGCTGTGGTTAATCAAGCACTGCAGATGGAGAAAACAAAAGAAAAAAAAAAATCACAAACCATATCTAAGCACAATATGCATCAGATTGGAGGAAAAAAAAAAAAAAAAGTCTGATACTCCTTATGGGCAATCAGCTGAAGCCCTGAAGCATAAGCTTTTGTTATAAACATTTTAATGACAAGCTGCAAGTGTCATGAACCTACTGAGGACAATAAAAGATTTTTATTTTTCACCCCAAGTCCATGAAAGAAGAAAAATAATGGAAGACATATTTAAAGAGCAGAAAGTTTCTCAAAAAAGAATAAAACACTCCTCAAAAGAGTGTTTAAAAAGCCCTATTTGTCTAAAACTAAAATATTTCCAACCATGTTTCAGAAGGAACTTACTCCAAAATACAACTTATTTCACTTAAACCACCAGCCACTGATTCTAGTCATGATCTTGACAGCAAGGTCCGAGGTCTTCTACTACTTTACACTGTCAAAGGAAAAGTTTGTATCAAAATAGCAACATTAAAAAGTCTGAAACTTGCAGCCAAGAACGGGCTACCATAACACCATGCTGAATGTCACCAAGTACACTTTTACCACTTACTCTATGCTAACAGAGTGGCAAATTAGCAATACTTTTTTCACTGCCATCACACTAACTCTGCAGTTCCTTGTTTAGCCTTACGCTTTTAAAAGAAAAAAAAAAAGAAAAAAAAATACAGAAATTAGCATTCTTCCAGCATCTGAAACATCTTCTATCTTCCAAGACTAGTGAATAGTTAATGACAGATCACAATGCTATCCTTATTTGGTTTCTTAAATAAGTTCTAAGTATAAGTTATGCAGGATCGTTGATTTTGATTTAGCAGATGCTGCCTGTTTTGCCACAAATTATACACAGTCCTATCAGTGGCAAAGATGTATACATGCTCCTGTCTCATATCAGACACAGAGCACATTCACTTCTGTCTCTGTTCACAACTGTCATTGATATTTTGCAGTGGAATATTACTCTAAGCAGTGTACAGAATACTCTGTTACTGGTACTTCATTTTCTTGGACTCTTGCTCTTGTGGCTCTTGAACACATTCAATCTATTTTTCCCAGACATAAACCAAGTGGTCAATACTTTTTCCTACTGTACTTCCTATAAGAGTACTATACAGTTTTGAAGAGAAGTGAAACAGAGGATTGCATCTTAGCATGTACACTTTTGGATAGAAAAGTCTGTTGAGAGCACCCTTCAGTTTCACCTAGATTACCAAACAAGAAAAGCAAGGGAAAACAAACCAATCAACCCAAACAACTATGTAAGAACCTCTAGGATTCACATACTTGCCTGCTTCTCCCCACAAAAACCTGGATCTCAAACATCCTCCTTCCAATATTCACACACTACACTGAATAGTCATAACCTATAGGAAAATATATTATCAAATAATTTCAGTAAATAGATGTGTTTTACATAAATGGAAAATGCTGAATAAAAGTACTCTCTGTATTAATATCTTGAAAGTGCCACAGCATTTCTGAGACAGTGTTCTTTCTGTTTATGTTCTAAAACAGCGTTCTGAAAGAGTCAAGTATTCTCTAATACATTACTTGCTGGTCAAACCATGAATTCAAGAGGTCCAAAAAAGCCCTGAATCTCAAACAGTCAAGCACTGTTTTCCTTACTCATCTGAGCCAGCACAGATAAAATTCATAATAAAGCAACTGATAATCTCTACTCAGGAAACTGCAAATGATTTCTACAAAAAATGTTGGATAGAAATTCAATTTCTCAGAACATTTTTGAGAAACAAGCATCAAAATATCCCATTTAGATAATATAAATTTAAAACATTTCTAGAGTCACTAGGCAAAACAATAACTGTGTTGAATGGCACACCAGACCTTTGGAACATGTTTACAATAATTTTGCCTGAACACAGAAATTATGAATAAACTTCTAATTTAATAATGGACATACACTGCAATTTTAGTAGGGGCCTAAGATCTTAGACACCGAAATACAACATGAAAATTCTCTTAAGTTTTATTTAAATTAACACGTGTACACAGGTACGTCAGAAAGTCAGCTTTGTCCTGAACTTAACTCCCAGCACGCTCAGAGCTGTATTCAGTGGCTGAAGGAGGGTTTGTACTGCCACCTGGTGCCAGGCAAGCTGCAGCCTGGCAGGCAAAGCTACAGACCAAGAAGTAACCAAGAAGAACATGTGCTGCCTTTTAATTCTGGCAGTTATTTGAAATCAGATGTTTGATCTTGAATTATGAAAGAGCTAAATAGCATCAGTTTTTGCAGAAAACTGCAGAGAGTTTGGCTGTTTTCTTGTAAAACTTTTTGAAACTATGGTGGGGGAAAAATACACAAATACACAACTTGAAGTTCAAATGATAAATGAAGCTTCCTATACAATGGGAAGTCCTATGAAATGCTTGAGCACCTCAATTCTATAAAAAGAGGTTATACATTCTTACTGTGTAAATATTTAAATATCTGAGGCAATATAAACTTCAGAAATTTTGGGAGTATCCTGAAAATTATTAAATATATTGAAAACCCACATGGGAAAAAAATACATCCAGTTCATTAGATAATGCTTGGCAATGATAAGAATAACATAGAGTCAGTTTATTTACGTATTCAGTTTATTTACCAATACAGTTCCACTCACTTCACTTATTTCAGTCATTTTTCCCTACAAAGGGCATTATTACAAGCAATAGGATTGTAAAAGCAGGAGTACTCACCAATATCATTAGCTAAGGAAGCAGGATCAGAAGCCCCAAGGGTGGCCTCAAACTCTTCCTGAAGACGATAAGCTCTTTGAAGCAAGGATTCAAGCTTATGAATGAATTCAGCACTAATGATATCCTACAAGCAGAAAGGAATTAGAAGAGAAAATTTTCTATTTGTTCACAGTCTAAAAGGCTAAAAAAAAAAAAAAAAAAAAAAAAATTATGCCTTTAAAAAATTCACTGTGCTCCACTCGTTTACCCACCAACAGTACAACATCATCATCTGATGGATAATCCAACATCCAAAATATACAAACTTTCTCCACACACATAGACACACTTTATTGAATGTAATAACATTAAAATCTAGGTTTAAAAGTTCTTTTTAAATGTGATGATTACTGCACTAGAAATAATTAATGTTTCTTTTTAAATACTTTAGCATTTAGTTTATGTGAACAAAGGAATACAAAATAAAGTTCAATCCCGTTATTTCCTGTGTGTTCATCTTTCTCAAGACTTGTGTCTGTGCTAAGGAGATTCTCTAGGAGCATTCTTAAACAATCCTGCAAGAAAGGGATGACCCAACGGACCTGGTTCAGAAAAATGGTTAAAAGAAATGCCTAGTGGCTTTTTAATCCTTTAAACATAACATCACTAAATGGAAAGTCAGAATTTGCACTCAGTAACTGCATTAGAAGTTGAGAATACTTAGGTAACAAAGCCCCATGAACTGTCAAGCAGCAGCAGTATATGACAGCTTGAATATACTTACTTCTACACTTTCTTCTGCAATTGCATCTCCAGCTCCTAGCTTGATGGAGCTACAACTTGCTTCATCTTCTGCTTGTCTGTTACGGAAAGTTAATGCCTGCTCCCAGCGGCGCAGCGCCTCCTCAAAGAGCTCCATACCTAGGGGAGATCAGGAATACCTCCATCCCATCAAACATACAGCCTCCATATGTCTTCACATTTTAGAGTCACAGGAAACTATGTGGATAATAAGAACCATTATAGCAGAGATGTAAATTTTTTAAACAATTCCCAATCTTAAAAAAGGGTATTTTTTAATAAGGTAGGGAAGTTAAAGGAGTGATTAAAGTAACGGACTCTAGTGGTATTTTTTCCATTTTTTTTTTAACTGATTTATATTTTAATAGTAAGCTATAAAATAGGTTTTTCAGAAACTCTAAATGAAGTAACACTTCATTATTTTATGGAAACGTTCTTAACACACATGCCTACAGAAAGATATTTTTCCAAAATGGATTGTTCTCACAGTACAGGAGAAAGAATAGGCCTGCAGCTTACTAAGAATGCCAGAATTATACTGTGCACTTTGCTATAAAAACAATCATATACTTTTGATGCTGCTAGATGCTGATTTTTCTTACTATAACCTACCCATCAAATACAAATTTTCAGGTGTGGTCACCGGAATATTGACAAGCTTAATATCATCTTCATCTGCTTTATCCCAGGAGTTAGAATTGGCACAAGCACAACTGTGACAAGAGGTAGCACTTTGAACCTGAAGCAAGGTGAAAAAAAAAAAGCATAATCTTACTGACCATCCTTAAAAATATACTCCTACCACAGTACATTACAGTCCGAGTTATATACGTAGTCTCACTTTTTGAGATACTTGAGAAAAAAAAAGGTTTTGTTGGCAATGTTGAAAATAATTATACTATTTTTACAATGCTTGAAGTGAGGCAGCCTTCTTCATATCACATCCATCTTCTGTGCAGTCAGCATGCCTACCCTTCTGAAGTTCTGCACATTGCTCAGGAAAGTTGTTCCAGCTCAGTGAAACCATTAGGTGCATAAGTAGTGCAAGTTAACAGACATGGAAGAGCCTTAAGGCACCTTCACTTACCGAGGCCAGACTCTGAACGGAACCAGAGTATTTACTGAAAAGTCCTCCATTTGCATAGATACAAGACTGGGATCCTTTTTCCTTAGCAGAGCTCAGAGAAAGAGTCAAGTTTTGCCGGCTACTGGAACAACTAGAACCTAAGAGATACAGTAATTTTAAAGCTTCTGCAAGCTGAAAACACTGTATTTTATATTACCAATTACTATCAAACTTTTTCCAAACTTTTCAATAAAATCAGTTCAAAAGTAAATAATGACTTTATTTACATTTCCATATTAGAAATAGGAATTTTAATATTCAGAATATTGACAACAATAAACATGCATGTAAGCATAATCATTTACCCACCCTACAAAAATACCAATCTTCTTTTCTCAGTGTACGGATACCTCCAAAAGAACTATAAACTCAATAGTTAATATAGTTTTGATAATGATTAAATAACGATTAAATGTTAGCTTTGAGAATAATACCTGCTAACTTGTAAAATACTGTAATTTTGTTCTCAATTTTCTTATTCCCCCTTTAATAATCCTGCACCCTTTAAGTGCATAGCATTAGAAGGAAAAAGTTTGTTTCACTACTACGTACTATTATGCACACCCATTCCCCCCCCATCCCTTTTCTTCCCTTCCGAGAAGCAAACAAACAGAAAACCAAAAACCGGGGTTCCTTCATGTACCTTTTTCTGATGCAGCTGCTTTGGTGCATTCTATTACTATATGACCTGGCTCCCACGGTGACCCTTTCCTGTTCTTCTTTCCACGCCTTCTTTTAAAATGATGAGCCAGAAAAATAATAGATATTGCACTCACTGCTGTTACTGTAAACAACTTCTTTAGCCCAGGGGAAAGCTTTACCTGAAAGCACAAAAGCATTGACTACATTGTAAACTTAGGTTCTTCATTCTCACCTTGTCTCTTGCTGCAGGGTGTTCAACCTAAACTGTACCTTGTCTGAAGAAGGTAAGAGATGCTGCTCTCACACAACCTGAGAAATCCCTGACTCTGAACAAGGACAGACTCCAGTTGCTTCCTAAATGTTGTGGCAGATAATAGGTGAGGCAAAGCTCTCTCACAGATTACAAAGGGGCTGGTGGGGGACAAAATGAATGGCTGCACTCAGGATACTTCAGGACCAACCAATACATACACTCTAAATCCAAAAATTAGTGCACTCCTATGGAGAGGAAAGAAAACAAAACCACCACCAACAAAAAATACAATAAAAATCCAATAATACTAAGCAGCAGCTCACAACTCCAGTCCTAGTACTTTTTTCAACTAATTCAGAAATATTTCACTCCATCACTTATCACATACATATGCAGTTAATTACAAGCAACAGATAGCTCTGAATGTGCACAACACAATTACGGTTCCTCCTCCCTAACTTCAACATGAAGGTGCTCTAGGGACAACTCAGGTTTTACAATTCCCTGTAGACAGAGAGCGTCAGCTTTACAATCCTTCCAGTTTTCATCAGCCTGAAAACTAAGATCATAATGTACTCTTCTCTCAGATTTGAAAGACAGCTATCCATGTTGCTATTCATTTAATGAAAACTAGCCTACAAGATTAACAAAATAAATCAAAATAAATCACACTACAGCCACCTGTAAAAGCAAATATTATGATTAGCAAGCCTTTAAGATTTTATTTGCGTAAGATCATTCTGTAAAAACAGACAAAAACAAAAAATAGAGAACTCCTCCACATTATTGGTTTAAACTCCATCTTTTCTTTAAAAACAAACAAAAAATCACTGCCTTGTTTTAGTCACACAGCAGATGTTTAATCAAACATAAGTGATTCAATAACTACAGCAAGTTTTTTTGTTATTTTAAACTTGCATTAATGAATTATTATTCAGATTAAGTTTGTAAGTGGCACTGGCAATATAAAAAAAAATCAGATGACACAATACTAATCAAGATTTCATCACAGACATATTTAGCTGACACATTCTACAAAAAAAAGAGAGAGAAACAACTAGAAAATTGTAATATTTGATCAGAATCCTTCTGTTATAATGTTTATTCAGCAACAAGGACAGAGCATTGCAGAAAAAGTACACTTTGCAGTCCGATGATGCCGTAAGGTTTAATCAGTAGAAAAAAAACACTTTTCCTTTAGTTCAGTGTTCTAAATAAATTAAAAATCATGATATTCCTTGCAAATATAAGTCATATTAAGCACAGAACACTGAACGCAATTAAACATGCAAACTGTTGTACATTATAAGCGAAAATATTCAGATAACACACACGTTACCTGGCTAAGAGAATAGTACCAAGAAAGGGGAAGATGAAACACCCGCGAAGCTGCTGTCTTCAAAGAAAAGCGTGTCTCAGCAACAGCTTCTTCTGACATGGCTCCTTCTCTCCCATAACCACATTAACTGGAAGCAGCCGAAAGCAGGAGCCACAGATGGTCTCTGCCACACTCTGTCAAACGAAGGACACATGTTAAATTAGGTACAAGCCTAGCAAAGCTTCCTTCTGAAAGCATCATACCAAGTACATGGTGTATGTTTTTCTGAAAGGGAGATCTGTGTAAGATCTCAGGACCATGAATAAGCTGCCTTAGCTTAGGCCAAAATCGGACTAATCGCTAGTCGCAAGGCCCGGTGCCCTGGCGAACGGGACTCTGCAGAGGACTCGGTCTCCTTTAAATTGCTGCTCCCCTAGTGCGTGCTGCATTATTCATAGAAACAGCCCTGTGCCTACAGTTGAAAGCAGTATTTTGGGAAGAACACATATCTCAACTAGAAGACTTAGGAAACTCAGAAGTGCTTGAGAGCAACCAGAAAGTTATTCTCATATTCGATATATATTTTATATATATATATATATATATATATATATTTGCCAGACACACGAGGCGAAACAAACACTGGAGCCTGGCAAGCCTGGCCTCCGCCCCGGCCTCCCGCCCCCGGGACAGGGTAGGAGGCCCCGCCGGAGCTGCCCAAGGCCCAGGAAAAGGCAGGGAAGCCCCGTGCCGGCGCTGCCGCTTTCCGTTACCTGCCGGGCGCTGCGGCGGCGCCGCGGGCAACAGCAACCCGCGCGGGCGGCGGCTCCCGGCCCGCCCCGGCTGCTGCTAGGAGACGGCGCGGATCCGCTTCCGGCCCGCGCGCTAAGCAGCGCCCGCCAATCTCCCAGGTGCTTCCTGCGCAATTGCGAAGCCGCTTTCGCCATCTTTGCGCAGGGCAACCCGCCTTGCCACGGCCAACCAGGCAAAACCGAGCGAAAGCCTGGCGTCGCCATCTTTGTGGGGGGCAGCGCTCACGTGAGCGGCGGAGAGGCTCCGCGCGGCCATTTTTGTGCCGGGCGCGCCCTGCGCGCGGGGTTGTTGCAGCCGCTGCTCGTAGCGCCACGGCCGCAGTTTAATCGCCGCTTCTTGCTGCGGCGGCGTCCCGGGCAGCGGCGCTCTGCCCGTCCGCTCAGCAGCGCCGCCGCCTCTGGTAGAGCGGGGCCTGGCGTGGCTCAGCGCGACCTTCACGGCTCCGGTGAGTGGGGCGGGCGCGGCGCCTGGGGGAAGCGGCGCAGGCGGCGCCTCGGCCCGGCCTCCGAGTGCAGCACGACCGTTGGGGGGTGGGCGCGGCCGGCCGGAGCTGCGGGCAGGGGTCGCGGCAGCCGCCCGTGGCGTCTCGGCCGGCGCAGGAGGCCCGAGCGGGGCGGAGGTGGCCGGGGAGAGCCGAGGGGAGAGGGGAGCGATACGGCTAAGGTCACTCTTGTTTATTTTTTTTATTGTTATTATTTTCTCTAGTAAAATCGTTCCTGTTTTACGCCGCGATTCATTGTCTGGGTCGCCGTGCGCGAGGGGCGGGAATGGGCCGCGTTTTAAAAAAAAATATAACTGGAAAAGTGACAAAATCCGTGGTGATACCGAGTGGAAAATCACTGCGGGCCCCGGGAGGGCCCGAGGCGGGGGGAAATCGGCTTAGAGGCGCGGCGGGCAGCGCCGCTTCAGATTAACGTTGTGCGGGAAAGAGAGCGGCGAACACGGGCCTTGGGCCGGCCCTGGGTGCCTGCGGTTATCTCCGTGTTATCTCGTACACTCCGAGCCTGGGAGAGCGCGAGCCATGAAGTCGAGCGGGTTTTGTAATGTCCTTTCTGCTTAAGAAAACGGTATTTAGTGAAAGGAAAGCAAATGTAACAAAATCGGCTTCTTATAGTTGCCTTTTGCTTGGTTGAATGCTTCGTGGTGCCCCAAAACAGGCTGTTTCTTTATTATTATTATTATTTATTTTCTCTATCACTTTATTAGGCAGGTGCTTGTCAGTTACTGGGAAAATAACAGTTTTTATTTTAAATGTATAAAGTTGTTTTTCTTCCAGATTTTTCGTTCCAGAAAAGGCAATACTGATGTTTAGAGTTGGTACCTTAAAACAAACAAACAATCAAAAGGCAGAAATAGGGAGGGCAGGGACGGATGGGAAATTAATATTAAAAATATTTACTGGTTAAGATAATATAAAGGAGGTTAGTGTGTGAAAGTTGATTTTGGCTTAAAAGGAATATTTTGTGGAATTTTGAAATAATAAAATTGTTCTTGTAGGTTGTTGTCAAGAAATACATCAATATCTGTGATAAATTAGCAAAGAATCCAGTATTTTTTTTTAAAAGACCAATACATTTTTTTTTTTTTTTTTTAGGATGTAAGTGGAAAAATATAGGTTCCCTAAACCTACATTCTATGCCTTTAGCTTCCATGGGCAGGTATAGTTTGGGTTGGATGCTGGTGTCTTTTGAAGTGTGAAGACTCTCTGTGTGGCAACTAATTACTGAAACTACCAGAGCTTTTTATTATTCTAGGTTCAGTTGTGAAAATGCATTTCGGTGTCTCTCCTTTTGTGGCTGAAAAAAAAAATAAATGTGATTGTTCTAGTGCATCAGTGTTAAAATAACTGAGGATGAATGAAAACCTTCTACTTGCAGCTTGCTTTGCATAGGGCAGCTCTTCCTACTCTCCAGTTTTTAAGACCCATTAACTGTGGTTTCTTTAGACTTGTTCATAGGGATTTTGATATGATAGAGCCTCCCTGGGAGGCACCACGTGAGTCTCTGACGCCGTGGAATTCTGATGAATAATAAATAAGTTGCTCGCCTTGATGCTTTAAAATACAGTTCATGTTTCACTAGCTCCCATGAGCAGATTTAATTTCACAAAATGAATGGAAAATGTATTTTTAAGAAATGTTTAAGGTAAGTATTACAGGTTCAGTTTTATAGTGTGCCTTACTGTATGTGGTAATAGTCAAGAGGGAAAAAAAAAAAAGCATTAAGCAGTCCTGGATATTAGAGGACTCAGTTGTTTGGATGATGTTGTGTTGTGATACTGTGTGATGCAGTGAGACTGGTGGGCTGAAACAAACCTTTTGGTGGAACCCAAGAAGCAAACTAGGAATGCATTTCAGGGTCCTTTCCCAAATACATAGGAAGCATATGAACGCTTAGCACATGGATATGGTTTTGAACAGGTAGCGTGGAAACTTAAGTTCACTCCTCAGGCAAGCTTTATTTCACTCTTAACCTCTGGATGAAGCAAAGGTTGTTTTTTTTTTTTTATATCACATGATGTGGGACTGGGGTTTTCAGTTTGTGGTTTTAAAGGCTCGTGTGAGGGTGTGGAGTATTTCTGAAGGGCCTATGAAACGTAGCAGAAACAGATCCCTTATCACTAACCATGTGATCCCTGTCTAACGCTCCATGACAATTTCTGTAGGGCTTTACAACCTGGGAAGGCTGACATTACAGATCTTTTCCAGAGCCATTTTCTGTCTTCATAATATAAATATATATATAAAACTTTTGGTTCAGGAAACTCTTGTGCTGAAAATAGGTTGCAGCCTTGGGAAAAGATTTGGGGAAATTACTGTATTCTTGTCATAATTTTCTTGCCATGATGTCTTTTGTCCCACACTGGATACTGTGTTATGCATAGAACTGGTACCTTTGACCTGACTTAGGAGATCTGTTCAGATGCAGCTGTTCATCCTCATACAAATAATCACATCAGTGGAGGCAAGAAGCTGAGATGTACTACGGGGGGAGCATTTGGAGGGTGGCGGGGGGGAAAGGAATATAAGAGAATCTGCAAAGTAGAATTCTATTAATTTCATTGAAAGGGTGAGGAAGCAACTTTCAGATGTGGTCAGTGCAGTGAAGAAGCTTAAGAAAAAGCAGCCGTGAAAAGGGCATTCATGGCTAAAGCAGGGGTGAAGGAGGATGAGCAATTCTAAACTAGAATCAACAGGAGGTGCTGAAAGGGAGCAAGGGCAGCAAATGAGGGAAAAACTATCCTTGGATTGCTAGTATTTCAAGACATGGAAGACGATTAGTGGTTTAGAATCTCATCTTGCAGTGCAATGAAGCTTAAGGTAAATTTTTACATATTGTGTTACCGCAGTTACGTACCTTAAGTACCAAGATAAAAGCTACTGGATGGGAGGGGACATATGGATTTTCTCAACAGAAAAGCCCTTTGAAAGAAAGGCCATTTAGCTGCACCTGTTTAGTAATAGTTTCTTCATGTGCTAACTGAGGTTGTAAAAGGGGTACCCTCCACATGGGCAGGAGTAGGGACAATGTCCCGAGGGACATGAGCATTAATGTGCTCCAGTCTTTCTGATGATGACCAAGAGCAGTGTTTCAGGCTGCACCAGGAAGCAATCTGGAAAGAACCAGAACCCCTGACTTGAGGTTGTTTGGGCCTGCAGGTTGTATTTGCGCAGTTCTGGTTATGAAAAGTAGTCGATTAACAAGAAATCTGATAGTGTGAAGACTGCTTCCTTCCTTGCTTTATATTGCTTGTAGTAATGCAATGAGAAAATCTTAGTGCATAAAATTAATTAAGTCTCAGTAATCTGTTATAGCCTTCCTCCTAAAGCTCTGGTCTTAAATAAGTATTAATGCACACTGATGTTTTTAAGATACTTGGGGCTTTACTTGAAACGTGTTTATCTGTGTTTACTGCCTTGATAGACCTTGCAAGACGTCCAAGACGAAACCTATGTTCTTGTTTCCGTTCCCGTTCTAAATAGGAACTTGAACAATTTAATATGACAGAAAGTTGCGGTGGTTCATCATTTGATATATTTCATTTGCTAAAAGGGCTTGTTACATGTTTTTATATAAATGTGCTGAAGAGCTTTGCTCTGAAAATAATTTGATTGCACCAATGATTAAAAATATTGAAGATTAGCAGAAAAACATGGCTAACACTGTTTATACTATTGGTGAAGATAAACCGAAATGGCCCTTGATTCAGTAGTGTTTTGTTTGCTTGTTTGTTTTTTCCCTAGGCAGTAGAATACTCATTATTTTAATACTGCATGGGCGTAAGATTAATACTTCTTAGTCTGGTGTGCTTATTTTCAAGATGTGATTGGTGGTGTAACTGAAGAGAGAGACCTAAATCTGCCAAAGCAAATAGGAGGAGGACTGAAAAGAGATTTTGATAAGCGCTGAAAGCTACAGACAGATCAAGTAGGAGGAGGAACAGGGTATGTGCCTCAGTGAATTAGTTTTGAAGTTTACTTGTGTGTGTTAATAAAGGAGCACTAGATTGGATACCTGGTAATTGGACAAAGAAGACTTACCAGTTGGGCTTTGGAAAGATTGAAGCATCAGTAGTGATTGTTTCGGTGGGAAAATAGCAAGAAAACTCTTGGATGGTTCTTAACTGCACAATTCAAATAGCAACATTCTTTTTATGGAAAATACTCTATGTTCAGTTTTCTTGTGCTCTAAAATGACAGCTGTATCTGCAGCTATCATAATATTGACAAAGTGAATGCATTTAGCATACCTTATTTCTAATAACCTTCTAGGTTTGCTTCACAACTTGAAAGGACAGAGAGAAGCCAACCAAGAGAAAGCTTGTTGAATTTTTTGCACTACATGTGAGTTGCAGGTTTCAGTTTGCCTTTGGTATATAATATACCTGTAATTGGCTGAATGCGTCTCTAAATAAAGTAACTAAGTTTTCTTCTCTTTGACAAGTCATACTCTTGCATTTTAATTTTGATAGCTTCAACACAGTTTAGCTGTTACATAATATCTAATTTCCACCATAAACAGTCAAGACCAGGAGCAGTTTTGGGTTATTTGTTTTGTCACAGTGACAGCGAGCAAGCTAAATAATTCATCCAAAGGTTCTCTATCACAGGATTACATTGGTGTATGCCCTAAAAGACAGAAAATACAGGATTGCATTTTAGAAGACAGCTGTTGAATTTGGGCTCCTAGATTCTCCTAATAGTTATTTATACTGAGTTACATGAAAGCAGGTTATGTATATGTTGCATTTTAGTTATCCAGTAATGCTGCCTATTATAAGAAATCATGTTTTTCTTGCTTTTAATTCTATTAAAAAATGATTTCCTTGTCTCCAGAGCTCCAGATACAGGATACAGGAAAAGCACGGCTTCTGAAATGTCGTCAGTGAGCAGCGACTGCCCACACTTGGAATCGGTTGGTGAAATAACAAAAGAGGAATTGATACAGAAATCTCATGTGAGTTATGGCAGCTTCCTTTTTGTCACAAGTGCTGGTCACTTAATTATGCACCTTCTCATGTATTACTATGCTTAAGATGCAGTTAACCACTACATGTGGATGAAATATCTTGTTCCATCTCTTATACTGGAATATAAAGCTTCAGGTGTAGTGGGGGGAGAACTAATGACCTGATCAAACTGAGAAACATTTTGTCAGCACTCAACTTTTAAGAGGACATTCCCAAGAATTTTAATCTTGTTTTCTGAAATGGGTGATGTTTTAATAGAAGTATTGCTTACAGGAGATAATAAAACAGGAAGTAGATCTATTCATTTTTCATTTAGACTATGTTACTGTGGCAATCATTTATTTGGAATATAAATTAAATATACTGTAGCTGAAGTGACGTAAAGAAGAAAATGTAAGAAAATATTTTATGCTTACATTTTTGTTGACTGCTAGTTTACTTTTTGATTAAAGACTCCTATCTGACCTTTTGCTCGCCAATATTAACAGAGAGAACAAACAAAAGATTTTGTAACTCATTTTAGGAACTGGGAGGTGATTTTAAAAAGCAAAGAACACTTTCCTGTGCATAGTATTAAATTTCTTAACCAAAAGTATAAGTTATCTTGGTTTGCTGTTGTATATAGTGTTTGCATATTCTTTGTCTATTGTTGCATCTACTTGTTGTTTTTCATCATCTTTATACAAAGTTCTCATCTTAACCAAAAAAAGTTCTTCTAAAAAAGCATAAATATATTTCATATCATATTAACATCAAGATCCCCCCAAACTGGTCTTGCATCTCAATTTAAATATGAAGAGAAGTCAAAGTGATTTCTTTATAACTTTGCACATATAATAATTGTGCGTTCCTATTTTAGTCAGTCTGCAAAGATCAAAAATCTCCACTATTTTACAAAAGAAAAAAAAGAGCTGCTATTAAAATTTTAAGTGGAAAAAAAAAGTTATTATGAACACATTCTTTTAACTGTCCTAAATCTTCATAAGTTGATACGTAGGTTTTTTTCCTCTCATTTTGTTTTCAAAGTATGCTTTGTTGATGAAAATAAATCAAATAATTCTTATGTGCTTAACTTAACAGGGCACTTGTCAGGAATGTAAAGTTGGAGGACCCAACCTTTGGGCATGCTTAGAGGTAAGCTGGTCTGTTGCTTCAAAGGAGATTGTGCTTCTCTAGTAAGCTGTATTGGTAATGCTTTTGAATAAACAACTACAACAAAATATTCTAATAGTGACTTCAAAGAAGTAATTAAAAAGAATTATTGTGCAATTTTACCATTTCTAAATCAGTTTCCCTCCTAGTATCAGATACTCTTTTCTTGTAATGCAGAAGTATTGTGTTTAAAATTATCTTTTTTTTGGTAAGAAGTTAGCATATTAAAATTCCTTCTTGAGTTAAGGTCTCCCTTTTTTAAAAAAAAAAAAAAAAAAAGTCTCTTAGTTAATAGATCTGAAGATAATTAAATTCATCACTCCTGAGTTAAGCTTTTTTCTGAGCTTCTCTTAAAATTAATAATAATGTTGTTTTTTTATTTCTTTATTTTTAGTGTAAAATCATATGTTACGATCTCTTGGTTCGTAGGTAAAACAAAGAAACACTGTATTTTGAAACACGAACAAACATTCTTTATAGTTTTCTGATTTGTGTACAAATCTGAGTTCTTCAAATATACAGTTCCAGAGCTTGATTTGCTCTGTAGGAATGCCTGTGTTTCTTGACAGTACTTGCCTAAGCTAAGTCCTGCCAGGAGGAAGTCTAGGCTGAGATGCCATCCTGTAGGCGTATGAGTATTTTCAGAAACTTAAGTCTCTTCTCAAGTGGGTTTTTGTAACAGTAAGGAGGTTAGATTATTTTTCCTCTTCTATCAAAGTTGTTTAAAAAAAATGAAGGGGGAGGAAATAAGCCACATTGTTATCTACTATCAAGATAATTAAAGTTTGAGGTATATGTGTGTATATAAAGCTTTTTTTATATAAAGAAGTTGAGGGGTTCATGAAGCTAGCAGGTGAGGAAGATATGAAGCTTAGAGCTATTTTTGCACCTTTTTCTTCTTCTTTTTCACTTACTAGTTTTGAACTGTTAATCAAAAACTTAATTTCATACCAATATTCCCATAGGGCAGTTTTATAATTGCAGTAAGGCACTTCAAGTGTCACGCTGTGTTATATCTCCTCTTGGATGAATTGGCATCTCACCTTCATCTTTGTGCGTAGAAAAACAGCCACCACATGGTGAGATCCCAGCATGATAAATATTTGTAACTTAACAAGTGTCTGTAGTAACTTAATACAGAAAATTAATTTACCGTATGTGTACAGCTGCAATTTGTATGAATTAATATGCTCAGTTACACAAATAACATTCTGTATTCTCCTATGTGATTGTCTTTACTCGTGCAAATGAAGAATTAATGAAGATGCTGTGAAGATGTGTAAGACTGGTAGCTGCAAGGTTTTGTGCTCAACTTGGCCAAATACTTTTTGTAATTAGAATAATTAAAATTGACAGTAATTTTGCATATTGTAACTGAAATTTAGTAAAAACTTAAGCCTACTGTGTTGAAAATCTTTATTTAAAGATAGAAATTAACGAATTGTAAAGTAATATTCTAGTCAGTGGGCACTGTGGGTGTCGGCGTGGAGGCATTTTGATAGAAATACATTCTGCTTCAAGTCTGTTGCAAATCAGCAGTTTAGATGCTGGTCAACTTTGTATTTTCTATCAAGATCTATACAAAATCATAGTTGGTTTTTAAAACAATGAAATACATTGACCTTAATCTGAATGAAAATATAAAAATGGTCAAATCCAAGAGCATTACATATCTAATGTTGCCCACTGGTGAAAAAGTTGAGTTAAATCTTGCAGCATTCTTAAGTTGCTTTAGATTATATTTATTTTAACACTGTGTGTGTGTCTCTTGGTTTGTGTAGGACCTTGCAAATTTTAAATAACGAACTTAAAAAGGGTTGACATTGTGTTGCTACTCTGTAAATTTGTTTGACATCAGTGTTATTCTGTATAATTTCTTTCATTTCTTTGCTCAACAGAACAAGTGCTCATATGTTGGCTGTGGTGAATCCCATGTAGATCACAGTACTACCCATTCACAGGTATGTGCATTTGCTAGTAATAGTTGTTTGCAAGAGTGGAGTAAAATTAGAGAACTTTCTTTACCCTGGCTAGGGAAATCAGTAACGTCAGCCAGCATTAGCTGAGTAAAATTTCACATAGCTATTAATGTCTTAAAACCATAGAAACAAGTTATATTAATGTGAGAGTTTGAGCTCATAATCTTTGTGTGACTGTATAATTATTTATGTGATTCTAAAACTATTCTGTTCCCTAAAAGAGCATAGTGAAATAAAAACGCATAACAGCAGATAGTGGTGATCTTTAAGATGTTAGATTTCCATGTGAACAAAAACCTTCCTAATAGACAGTACTTCAATTGTAGTCCAACTTTTTGGAATTGTATCTGCCTGATGGATAAGAGCAACTCTCTTCTATACAGAAGGGTTGTAGTGAAGCCTTTGAAGAGGCCTCTTTTATTGCAAAGAGGAGGAAAGATAGGTTAGTGAAATAGGTGGCTTGTTTTTCTGCTGTGCTGCCTGTTTCAGTGGCTATGGATTAAGACAGTGTAGGCCCTGCTGAGAGTATCTTTTCCTGCTCAGTGCTGATCCTGGAACTTGTTCAGTAGGAGCAGTGGAGTGTGTGCATTGTGTGCCTTAAACGTGCCAAGTTCGGGCATGGCTGGACAGCTTGAGTGCTTCTGTTTGGGTCATACACTTGCAGTTTGCTCTGTGCATATGTATGCTCTAGTGTTAAGTTTTAAAATGAACAGATAGTATATGCAGGGTTTTTACAAGGAAAAAGTAGGCTTTATGAGCACGTTTACACCTCCTGACCCTTTTTGAAATGAGGGACGTACCTAATACTACATTAATAAAAATCCAGACTAGTAGCTGTATGAATCGGTTCCAAAACCTTTACAATAAATATATAAATAGGATGCTTGAAGTGCAGTTGGGGAACAGATGGTCCCTGAATTTGTTGACTATAACTTTATACCTCTTGACTTTCTACTGTAGCTTATTCCTGCTTCTTCGCAAGCTCTTTTTAGCTATGTTATATATTTGTGAGGTTAAAGAAAGGGAATAGATACTAACATGGGAGATAGAAGGGTGATGTGGATTGGTGTTTAGTCTAGGTCACCTCAGTTTCTACCAGCAGGGTTCCCTGTACTGCAAATAAATAACCATGTTCGTCTTCTCTTTGAGAATATTAATAAGCTGGTGCTCTGGAGACATTAATTGCTTATGCAACTGAGGCTGCAGAATCAGGCATATTTCTTATTATTTAAAAAATACTTAAATATCTCAAGTCTGACAAATTTTTGAAGAAGGTCTGTGTAATAAAAACGTATCCCACGTTTCATATTTTAAAACATTGTTCTTAAACAAGGCCTTACTAAATCTGTGGGGGAAGAAGTTGGGCATCTGCAGCAGTTGTTGCACTTTGCTAAGTTCTAGCTGATTGCTTGCTGCCTGCAAACCTAGCTGGTGCCTTCATATAAGAAAAAGACGCAGTAAAGATGGTTGAAAATCTTTGGAGGGCAATAGCAACCGTGCAGAATCTTTCAGTAAGCAGAGTTTGACAAAAGATAAAGGTAAAAATATCATCCATCTATGAAGCTTTCATAAAGCCCCATGGTATGAAACTCTCAAGAGAACTGAGTCCAAATGAGTGCCTGTTTCAGTGTGAACAGTTCTTGCTATAACTGAACTAAAAATCTTACTCATCTTGCCCCTTTGCTTGTTCAAAAGCCAGTAACTTAATTTTCCTACAGCAAACAAGCAAAATTAAGCACTATCCTTGCTTTTGATGTTACCATTCATAGACATTCCTAGAAAGTGAGGGGTTTTTTTAAGTGTTAACACTTTTAACACCAGACTGTTCTGATTTTTGAAATTACTCAGAGGCATATCATATACGACTATAGCTTACATTCATCATGACTGCAGCTTGTTGCTAGTCTGAGTGACTCGTGCTAAAAATGTTGTATTTTCAGTAATGAACTGATTTTTTTTAATCTTCTAACGTGTATTTGTTTCATTGTTGAGACACAGCTTTTTAATAATTCCGTTCAAACTTTATATATAGAATTATATATATATTTCTGAATCCCTTTCTCGGCTTTTGTTCTGTTTTAGGAAACAAAACACTGTCTAACTGTCAACCTTACTACACTCCGTGTTTGGTGTTATGCCTGTAGTAAGGAAGTATTCTTGGACAGAAAATTGGGTTCTCACTCTCTGCTACCGAATGCAAGATTGTCTCACCAAACACAAGAAAATAGTGTGCAGGTATTTTTAAACCGATACAATATATAGGCAGCTGTAGCATTACAGTAAAGTAGTAGTATTTGTACATGTCTTTTGTGGAATAAGAGGCTGACTCTTTCTCCTGTGTTGCCTGTGCTTTCTACTCAGTTCTCTTTATAACGCTTCTCTGAAGAGCAGATGCATTCTCTGCATACGCCCCGAGAATGCCTTTTGATCTTACTGTCCGTATTGTTTAAACTGACAATAAGTTGCAAGGTACAGAAAAAGCACAGAGTTAATTTTAAGACTGAAGGTTGATCAGCTGTGTTTGCCATTCTGTCAGCTCTTAAACTTCTTAGCTACAAAAGTCATTATAATAATTACTGGCTATTTTGCATGTAGTAGCAAAATGCTTTAGTATGTTTTGGCCATATTCTTCTCCTTGGCATGTAAATATTAAAGAATATACTATCAAGTAAAATATAGACCTAAAATTGTAATTATTTATACAATTGTGTTATTACTTTCTGAAGTGCTTAACTTTCTAACTCTATGTTTCTTAGCAGTTAGAGTAAGTGAAGAGTAAGGTAATGGTGGAAAATAATAAGATAACATTGGAGTCAATGTTATTTCTCAAACAGCATAATTCAGTTCTGTGTATAGGATGTTCTTCTGCACCTTCAAGTGTGTTTTTTTAAATATTCTCAGTTACTAATGCTTATGAAGGCTAATAGTATGGTTCATTCTATTTTTGACAGTTTGTCAAACTTGTTTGGCATGATGTTTATATCAAAAAATCATTATGTCTTTAATGAAAGATGAAATGAAGATGAAATGAAGATGAAATAAAATGAATGCATAAAAATGACTGTTAACTCAAAACTGACACAAACAGCAGTGAAGCGTTTCTTAATATGCCTTGCTTTGGGTGTAGAGCTATGGAACAGATTGGCACTTTTTCAATATGATGCTTAAAATAAGTGGAGGGGAAAAGTCTAACTCAAATATTCATTGTGAACAGAATTTGGTAATTATCTCAAAATATCAGCTTCCAAATTGGAATAGTTCTATTGGCATATGTATTTTTAATTTCTGTTTAGCAGGAATTCTGAATTAATATAAAGCTGAGTCCAGGCTTAATTCCCTTCTGTCCTGCTCTACTTATTTTCTTTTAATCTTCTAAGGAAATAAGTATAATTCCCAGAAAAACAGTGGAGCTTGCACATTTTGACTTGTATTCTGTTTAGAATGTTTATTTATATGCTCACAGGAATTTGTCAGGCAATAAATGTTTGCCTGCCTAATATTCTGTTTCTCTATGAGTTTTGCTTGCTGGAGGTTTGTCTTTGAATGTAGTAAGACATCTGGTAGCAAATGAAAAGCACATACACAACTCTGAAGTGATGACTGCTGTGTTAGTGTTGCAGTGCTGGCTTACTGTTTGTTATCAAAGGGAAGGAAATATTATTATAACTTACTCTTTTTATTCTCTTCAACAGTCATCTTTAAATGGTACAATCCTGTCACTGCTAGTCTGAAAACAAAAGCTTGTTGTTCCTAGTAAATTTCCTTAGTGTAGCTGTGGAATCCTTTTATTCTCACTTTGAGAAATGAGCTTTTAAAATGCGGTTCTCATTCACACATTTTTAGTTCCTATTTTTTTGGGTGGAATTATGCTGAAGTTTGAGAGGAAAGAAAATACTTACCAATAAATCTACTTTTCTCTTTTGATAAGGATTTTAAAATACCTAGTAATCCTGTACTGAAGATTCCACTAGCAGCTGTATTTGATGATCTAGATGCAGAAGTGGAAGAAGATGAGTTGAAGACCAGAGGTAATAAAGCAAAAATCAGTAATTTATTGCTGAAGTTCTGAATAGTGGAAAATTCAATTGATGCAAACCTTTTTAGAAATTTTAAAATATATTTTAAAAAATCCTTTTGTGTTTTACTTTGTCATGGACTAAAATGACCAGAAGCAATTCCTATGTTATAGGATTAAAGCTGGCCAATGGTGTTAATTACTAAATGCTCTAAGCTTTCCAGTTATAGTAATTAAGGTAGTGATTCTGTGCTAATAAATCTTACTATGCCTTCTTGGACAACAGCAGTTTATTTTGAAATTAATTACTTCATTATTTTAATGATGCACTAGCTAAGAACAGAAATAGGTGAATTCTTTTCATTGAGCTCAGATAGTGCTCTAGCTAAGACTTGTCTGAATAGCCTCTCTCCGAATGTTTAGGGAGTACTTTTGGTGACTCTATTTGCTGGATTGGTTATTGAATGAGTTTAGTTGTAACTTGTGTGTGGAAAAGCTATTTGCAGTTTTCAGTAAAGAAAGTAAACAAAATTAATTCTTGGGGTAAAGTGAACAGTTTCTATGAAGATTAGGGTAGTAGGTCTGCATAGAAAGAGACTGATTGTAAGTTAATTAAATCTTCAGTTCTGGGCTAATTACAAGCTCAATAGGTTTTGAATGTATAATCTAATCTTAACTATTAGCATGAACTTTAAACAGAAGATTGAAAACTTTCTTTGAAAGTCTTTGATAGTATGATGAACTGTTATGAACAGCACAGAAATGATTTACCAGCCTAGTTAAATTCTTAAGCTTAATAAAAGCTTAAATAACTGATAAATACTTTTTAAAATAGCAGTCTGCAACTCTCATAAAACATTGCAAGTTAAGAAGGCTACTTGTCAGAAGTATATTAGTCAGCCAAAATCAAAATACTAACTATTTTTTCTAGATAGAATAATATTCTGTTAGGGGTCCTATATTTCTTTTAGTTATACCTTTGTGTTCTAATGAAAAAGCCAATTGGCAGTTATGATATAGTTAGTATGTATCTACTAGAAAGTATTCCTTAGTATGACTTTGTATTAACTTAGACTTGCTAAATATTAATTATTTTTCAGGTCTTACAGGATTAAAAAATATTGGAAACACATGTTATATGAATGCGGCTTTACAAGCACTTTCCAACTGGTGAGGAAAATGGATATAAAAGTAATCTTGTATTTGCATATGCATACATTCTCTGAAGATTGAGTTGCAGGTCATGAAGGGCTTGGCTTCCAAAGGTTTCTGTTAAAGCTTAACCTTGCACGCTACAAGCACCTGTGTTACCTATACAATCAAGTATTATTGGATAAGGATTGGTGTCTCTTTTTTGCCCTATTCATTCTATTTCCTTGATGTCCTCAAGGATATATGTCATTCTAGAAATCAGAAGAAAAGCTGACTTAAACAACATCCCCTGCCCAACTCTTCAAAAAGCAAGCTGCTTTTCTTTTCCCTTAGCATAAGAAACCAAATGAAGTACCTAAGTATGATTAGAAAATTAGAAAAAAGATATGTTAAACTTAAAAGCTCCAAATTCAGTACTTGTTAACTCTGTACATGGAATGTTGTAACGGTGCAAAATTGTCTTAGGAGTGTCTAGGGTACAATATCATCTCCTTGCTTGGAGATAGTGGGCAGGTTCATGAAAGAGAAATCTAAGGCTAAAGAGATAGAAGGTCTATCCGACTCCAGAATGTTTTGTACTGCAGATTATTAGAGGCTTGGGACAATATTTAAACACATACCATGTGTGTTTACTGTATGCAACTGCTTTGACCACAGTTCAAGACAGGGCAAGCTTCAGTAGGCTCTGCTGAAAATGTCTGCTTAGGGAGAAGGGAGTTGAGCAAAGTACTGGTGCTTTAATTTCCTACCCTTCTCTAGAAGATGAAGTGATATAAGGCCTCTAGTCGAAGAAATACCAAAGTTTGCAATATGCTGGAATAGCATCTTTTGTATCAAAATAAGTTAAAACTGTGCAAGATGGATTGACTTGTTAAAGGGTGGAGAGAAGAAAAAGTGAGGGTTGGCAACATGCAATGAAGTAAACATTACAAATCATAGACATGATCAAAAATATCTTTAAATAATGATGTAAGAGAAATTATTTACCTAAAAACATCATGTGGCCGTGCTGGGTGCTAGCAAAAAGATCTTGGCATCTGTTTACAGCCTAGTCTCGTGGTGACTGTTGCCATAGAGGTATATGTGTATTTCTGTGATGGACAGTAGAACTTGCACAGAATTTGAATCCGATTGGACAGTTGGGTGCTCTAAAAAATGTCAGGATAAGTTTAAGGAGCAGAGCTGCTTTACCAAGGAGGTTATCTTACTAGGAGACACTTCACTACAGCATTTGAGAACCCTGGAAACTAAATTGTTCGTTCATGTAGTAGTAATTACTCTTGAATAATATCTTGTATGAAATGTAGATTTTTCTGTTGTATTTTAACTACTTGAAAACATTTTTTCCTCCTATATCTATTCAGCCCACCTTTGACACACTTTTTTCTTGATTGTGGAGCCTTAGCCAGAACCGATAAGAAACCAGCAATTTGTAAAAGTTACCTCAAGCTGATGACAGAACTCTGGCACAAAAGCAGGTATTGTATCATTCTGGTGATAAAAAGGTTATAAATAAGACAAACTCAGTATTAGGATTAGTCTGTCATAGATGTGTGTTTGTTCTAAAAGGACTGGTACATACTGTTTGGAAAAAAAGGTCCATTTCAGTACGAAAATTTTGTGTCGGAAACAGTGATCTTCAAGAAGAGCTGAAAGGGTCAGACTTTTGCTTTAGGAAGGAAAAACTAACGAGGATTTAAATATTGTAAATCGTAATTGGTTCTTTTCTGTATGTGCCAAAGATTGTACAATGCTTATTCACGTGTTTCTTGTTGCAATTTTTAGCAAGGATGGTCTATCAATTATTTGTCCTTAGTAACCTTAAGTGCTTAAAAACAGACTTATATCCCTAAGAAATACAGTAGTTACATATTTTAGATCTGTCTCTTCTTAATTCTATATTCTGTGCTTTATCAACTGCTTTTCCTTGTGTGGAATTTGTCTAAGAAATTACTTTAAAAATACTTAAAACAGTTAAGCAGTAGTCGTGCATAGCATGAAGAGTGTTTGATTCTTTATCGTGGAGGCCATTGGGTGTTGTGAACCTTAAATACTATGTCTAATAAAGATGGTTAATACAGTCTTTGCTCTTCTGTCAAATGAGAGATACAAAGAAAATTTTTGTGTTTATTAAAAAATAGCTCAATACCACTATTCGACTAAGGTTGTCATTAAACTGTTAGATTTGTCATAGTTCAGTTTAATGTAAAATTATGATCCCAGTAAAGATAGAAAAAAAATGCTTAAATGCTTTCTTTCTCTTTTTCCTTCTTTAATATACGCTTTTTTTTCATTTAGGCCTGGTTCTGTTGTTCCTACTGGTCTATTTCAAGGAATTAAAACAGTTAATCCAACATTTCGAGGCTATTCACAACAGGTGAAAGCTATGTTTTTTTTTTTCTTTCTTAAATCCGAGTCATAAAGCTGTCCTTAATCTTATTGTTGTGCTTCCTGTGTTCATTTAAAGCAGTTTCAGCATGAATGTACTTTGAAACGTTGAAGTTTGTGTACTTAAAATCTGTAGATGACCTGAAAATCCTTTCAAAATTTAAGTTGTATCAGGCTTTGACATTTGAGGAAAAACTCCTCCTCTTTTAGAAGAGGGTAAATAATGAGTATCTAAAACCTTCTTATTTGTGTTAAGTAATACTGCTGAGTCTGAGCATCCCCTAAAATAAAGGTGTTCATAAAAGAAAAAAAAAAATCATCTGCCAGCTGTATTCTTTAAGATCATAGTAGCAATTTTTTTCATTTATTAGCTTTTTTAATCTATATCTGTTTCATATAAAACACTATGGAAATTGTTAATTGATAAGCTGTTAAGTATACATGAATTATTACTTAGTGAAGGCATTTTTATATGTTCTTTTGGACAATATCTTAGTGGACTGATATAGTTTACAGTGTTTATTAATAGCTTTTTGCAGTAGAATCTTTACTTTACTAATAGTAACTAAAGCTTACTAGTATCCTTAGCAGATTTCAGCAAACCTTTGTAATTCAAGGAAATTTTGTTGTTTTAGTTAATGTGTTTAATATTGGAGCATTAAAATATCAAAATAAGTAGCAATAAAGTCTTTAAATAGTCATCTCAATACTGATTCGTGTGCTAAATTATTCTGGCGACTCAGGACAATTTAACTTATTCGTTAATTTCTTAAGACGCCTCCTCTTCCCTTTCTGGTAAAGTGGGAAATTGTCGATCTTTAACCTAACAAACTACATGGAAACTTGATTCCTGCAGCTTTGAATGCTGAGTGAAAAATATTTTTTGTGGATGTATAGTAGTACAAAAGTATTTAGTAATAAGCTTCATAGTTAATTAAAACATAATGGGTTCTATGTGACTGACACTTCCCTATTGCTCTGCCTCGCAAGCTTGGCAGGCGGTTCATCTGCTTTGTCCAATATTCAGTGTAAAAGAAATTATTTTGCCCAATCAGAATGTTTAGTCGTTAATCTACATCTCAGGTATTGAGTTGTCTATGTAAAAGTACTGTCGGCAAATAGGCTTATTGATTTTTTTTTTTTTTTTTTTTTTTTGAGGGGGGAGGGAAGGCGGAGACTTGGTAATGAAAAAAATCTGCATCTGATATTACAAGACTTGCAAGAAATTACAATAAATTTACAAGAAAGTAATGATGTGTATATTTTTTGTATTAACCAAGCAGCATGAATGTTTGACAGGCAGTAGTTAGTTTAACACATAACTGCTATGATGGTGAGGTGGGAGGCTGAGCAGCAGAAGTGATTATTATGAACAAACAAATTGTAAAGAAGAAAATGGAAGCATGTAGTAGTTACCAAAAAGGGACCGTTGTTCTCTCCCTTGTCTCCTTTTATTTGATATTTCAAGGAACCCAGCTGGTGGGTGGATTTTGAATGTAAATATATATATATATATTTTTTTTCCTTTTAGCATTACTTCAAAACACAGATTAGACTGGTAGTAATGTTCCACAACCCTGTGGAAGATTGATAGTCCTTAAGGAATCTTGCTCGGTCTTCAGGTTGGGGGGAGAAAAAAAAAAGTTAAGAACTTGTTGCCAACGTGATACAATAGGAAAACTGGGATATCATACCGTAATCCTTTTAATTAAGAACTTCCTGGCCCAGTGAAAACAAGGCTCTGATTACCGAAAATGCTGTGCAACTTTTCCAGTTATCCACCCCAAAACAGTCTGTTACCAGCGAAGCTGGAGTTTGACCACATTCTTTGTGGTCGCTTGAGTTAAGCTTATTGTATGTGTAAGCTACAGCAGTATTTTTGTCAAAGTTGTTGGAAACGCTCGTTAGCAGAAGTGTTTACGAGGAAACTTGTATTGATATTCAAGATTCCTTGTGATACATGGAAATGAATGCAGGAACATGTTGTCCAAAAATCAGTTTTTTGCACTTTAGTTTAGGGGTAGGGGAACACTACCTTATTCATTAATTTGTCAGTTGTACTTTTCATTCTAGTTATTCATATTGTTCCTAATATAATTTAAATATTTTTCAAATGCAATGGAATAATGTTGTCAAACTTATTTAAAAATCCTAGGATGCACAAGAATTTTTGCGTTGTTTAATGGACTTGCTTCATGAAGAACTGAAAGAGCCTGTTGTAGAAGTGGAAGATGCCCAACCTATGAGTGTTGAAGAAAGTATGGAAGGAGACGAGAGCCCTTCAGACATAGGCTTTCAGTCTTGTGAAACCCATGGTACCAGCGATAAATCAGAAAATGAGTCTGTCTTCAAACCTGTCTTGGAGGATTCTGCAGAGACAGCTATGTTAATTCAGGATGATGAAAACACTTCAGTCATGTCCAAAGACTGGCAGAAAGAAAAGGCATTGTGCAACAAGCTTAACCAAGAAAGCTCTATGGAAGACTTGGAAAAAGATGTAAATGTTGCTTCAGAAACCACTGAATTTTTAAATAATCAAGGAACTGTCAAAGTGCAGATACACAGCAGATTCTCAGGTAAGGCATTACTGATGTGCACATGAAACAGTCACACTCTCGGCTGACATAACTGTGTGTGGAAATGAGTTCTAGGATGCTGCGGAGATCTATAAATCTAATGGGATAAGTGGGTTTACTTGTAAGCAATTTAATTTATCTTTCAGTTTACATGTTTTGTAATCCATTCTGAAATTACCTGGAAAGCCAAAGATTTTTAGTGGTTAAGACTTCATATAATCTAGAAGGGAGGGGAATTTTTCTTGTTTTGATTTTAGCTTAATATGTGAATTAAAGTCATGTTGCATTTTTAAACGTCCAGTGTTCTGCCAGTGAAGATAAGTGACTTGTGTAACTACAGTTGGCTTATCCTTACAGTATTTTGAAATAATTTATGACCTAATGCAAATATTAATTGCAGAATACATCAGTGATGTCCACATGAATGATCTGTCTACAGTCCAAAGCGCCTCATCGAATGAAGGGATAAATGCACACTTATCAAGCAGTCCTCCAAAATCATGCTCATCATGCCCATCCCTGGTGCCAGCCCACAAAAAAGGTATTGACACTTATCCCCTGCTAAAACTGAATTGCTCCATATTCCAACTTCTGTTTTGTTTTTTGCATCTTAACTTCTGCACAGCAGGCTTTCGGATATGGAACACTCTTTCTCTATTCTCATTCCATGCTGTTTGTGTAGCAATGCAACACTGGAAGAGAACCAAGATGTTAGGTGGCTGAAGCCTGTGACATACAAGGAGAGGCTGGGTTTGTTCGGTGTGAAGGGGGAATGTTGCTTTCATCACCCCTTTAATGGATGGTTATAGAGAACACAGAGCCAGACTGTGCTTGAAGCCCTACAGCAAATGGAAATGGAGGGAAGATGCAGTAAGGAAAAATTCCATTAGTTGGAAAGAAAAAAGGCTTTGAAATAACTAGCTGAGTACTTCAACAGGGGACCAGATGTTGTGGAATATCTGTCTTGAGGTGGGTTTCCCACTGTCCAAAAGTAGTACTGCTCTGAACAAGGATATACCAAATGATACCGTACCAACCTCAGCTACTCTGATTTTTGTCACTTCCCAACAACCTTGCTCCTGCTCATATTTACAGAGTATTGAGAGACCAGATAACTCTACGAAGCAGAAGTGACTAGGAAAGTAGTGGGGCAGCCATTTGCAGGCTCACAAGCTTTTCCTTATTACCTGTGCTGAACTTGTGAATAACACATAATTACCTAATCAGATACAACTCTCCCCTGTTCTTTTCCATTTCTTCCTTGCTGAAAGCAAATGATGTTTTTGGGTGACATAATTTTAAGATGTTCCTGCTTGCCTGTCCTCCTTTTTCTTGCTATTTGTTAACATGGATCACGACAGATATAACACATCTCCAAAATCACTGGCAAGTGGAAGCTTTAGAAGTGTCTTAGAGCCATGTAGCGATAAAATTAAAAAAAAAAATAATAAAAAAAAGGAACCTTAGCACATATGGGACAAAAGGCAATATAAGGTAGCTTGTGTCCATGATAAATAATATATTATCTCATGTGCTGTGGAAGAAGATTTTTCAGTTTATTCCTAACAGCTCTTCTTTTTTGGTGATACTGTTAAATCCAGCGTGTTTTTTTTTTTTTTTTTTTTTTTTTTTTTTTTTTCAATCTTTAGACAGTTTTCTAGGTAGGGGTGAGACAGACAGTATCTAATACGGCTCGACAGCCAAGAGCCGTGGGTTTTTGCTAATGGGCCGACCCTTTATCTATAAAGGAGCCTTGGGAGGTTGTATTTTTAGGAAAAGTTTACTGGAGTTTGCTTTCCTTTTCACTGTAATTAATTCCATGTTTCACTGCATATCATGTTACTGTCCGCTAGCAGTTTGGCAAGGTTTGCTTCTGACTCCTGCAGGACTTCTGAGCAGTCTCTTGGGTAACATATTGACGTTGGCAGAGGGTTTGCAGTCGTCTTCTGTCTCATTTCTGAAAGCACATAGACCCCAAGAGGCTGCTCTGGTGTGTTTGCTTAATTAGCAGAGGATGGGAGGGGGTGATTTTGGGGGCGTGTGGTGCTTGTTTTGTTTTAAGCAGCAGCTTAAATTTAGGTCAGACACATTTAGTCTGATAGTTCAGCCTAGTTTGAACTCACCGTTACCAATACAAGAAAGTTGTATATGAGCTCCGCTCTTTGGCCCAGTGTGGTTAAAAATGGAAAAATATGATCTAATTCTATGTCAGATAGAATCTGCCTATTTAAAATTATTCTTTAAGGGTTAGTGCAGAGATTGATCTGATGGTAGTAGACTGGAATCCAGATAATGGATTTCAAGACCAGCAGTTTGAGTTGTAGTCAGTTTAACAGTGGCTACATTTTCTAGTCTCTCTCTAAGCAGCTTGAGGAACTGACATGGGTTGCCTGGCAGTAGCAGTATTCTGGTTGTGAAATCTCTTGAGAAATCTTTGCTAAAGAGAAAAGAAAACTTGTCTCGTGATCTTAAGTATGTGGCATCTTTAAATATATTATGCAAAGTTTGAGGAAAGCCAAATCTTCTGATATCTTGATTACTTTTGTTTTGTCATTTTTTCTAGTTGCAACTGTGTCTTCACCAAAAAGGAAGAAACGCAAGAAGTACAGGAGTGTTATCTCTGACATATTTGATGGGACTATAATAAGCTCAGTACAGTGCTTGACTTGTGATCGGGTGAGTAAGGAGTTGGGGATGGAAAGGAGTGTTTTTCTTGTGTGGGTGTTTTTGTTCCCATCCTACCCTCCAGTACAAATATTTTTGGCTTTAGGGATATAGGCCTTCCCTGATAATCTGTTATTTCTTGTAGCAGGTTTCCTCAGAAGATGAGGCTGTTCCATACTTGTTTACTCAGATGCTAATAGGATCTGCTCCCAGCGCTTTATATGTAGACTATATGTAGCTTGCTTTCTTTCAGTTAGAAACTAACACAGAGATAAAAAAAACTTTGAGAGCCATTTTACAGCAAGGCCGAAGTAAGAAAGTTGATCTTCAACTTTTCTTAGGTATGATTAGGTTTTAGTAATATTCTGTTTTTTTTTTCCTAATATATGCCTGTTACTGTGCTGAATTGTAACAAATAATGTTACAAAGAAAACTAAAAGGTAGTAGTTCAGTTCTACTTTATCACTCTTATCAGGTAAATTGAGGCTGAGTTTAAAAAAAAAATTCAGCCCTTTTAAAAAGTAGTGGCCTTTGGCTGGATTTTTCCAAGTGCTACAAATCGCAAACTGGTTTCTGAAGTTCAGTCTTCTGGATGATGTGCCCTGTCACAGGAACAGTAATTTTTTGGGGCTCCTATTTGCTACTAGAGATACTTAAAATAGAACAAATGAGCATTCAGAAAGAAGAGGGGGAAAAAAAAAAAGTAGTATAATACATCATATGAATTTTGAACATGATATCCCTTGTCCACAAACAAAGACTTCTCTATCCAATATTTGGTACTATTAATGTTTGCCTCATTGTGGTGTACTATTTCTTGCTACTTCACTTGATTTGGAGTTAATAATGTTGAGACCCTAGGTTCAGCTGGTAAACATATGGGAAGTATTTCTTCTTTTGTTTTGCTTGACTGCTTTATCCTGTGACTGTGATCACTAAATCCAGCCTGAGAAATAAAATGTGCATCTGAGGGAATAGACACTCTCTGACAGCAGATCCAGTTGCATCAGGTCAAGATAATGTCAAAGTGGAATACTGTCAGAACGATAGGCTGAAGCCTTGTGAAACTAGCTTGCATAACAAGGGCCTGAGGCAAAAATCTTAGGGCTTTCTATCACTGGTAGGAAGAAAAATGATTAATAATAACATAAGAAAATAACCAAAGTTTCAGTGATTATAATGTATGAGCTCAGTTGCTTTTAAACATGTGTACGTGCTCTCATTCCCCTCAGACCGCAGGCCATGAACTCTAACATACCCTCACTGATAAGTAGTTTGAAACTGCACAACAGCCTGGTAGCTGCTGGTGAGCTTTACAGAATTCATTTTAATTACTTTCTCTCTTAATTCTTTCCTATTTCATTTGTTCCCTGCTTTAGGTGTCTGTAACCCTGGAGACCTTTCAGGATCTGTCTTTGCCTATTCCAGGTAAGGAAGATCTTGCTAAGCTCCATTCTGCAAGTCATCAGACTTCACTAGTCAAGGCAGGATCATGTGGAGAAGCATATGCACCCCAGGGATGGATAGCTTTTTTTATGGAGTATTTCAAAAGGTAAATGATTTTTGCCTTGTTTTCTTGACTTATTTCTCTAATTCCAGATTCTGCTTTTTGGCAGAACATTTGTTGTTTTTTTCTTTTCTGTCAATGATGTTTCAGGTTTGTTGTCTCATGTGTTCCTAGCTGGTTTTGGGGTCCAGTTGTAAACTTACAAGACTGTCTTGCTGCCTTTTTCGCCAGAGATGAGCTTAAGGGTAAGAGGTTAATTCATATGCTTACTTTTTAAATCACAATAAAAAGATCTTTGCTTTATATAATTAAGGAATGGCCACCTGTTAGACTCCTAACACAGTTATTCCTTGCTTACAGGATCATTCATTTTTAAAATGTTAAGTATCCAGTCAACTGAATATTGAGTCAAAAATGCCCATAAAGATTGCTTTAGAAGTGTCAAGTGAAACTGAATTCGGCTTAATGAAGTACTGACAGAAAACTATCAATACTCCTCATATCCTTAATGAGGACATAATAAATTTTACCTTTTAAACTATGCACCACCCTCCTTTCTGAATTATGCTCTGCTGCTTCATAGTAGAAAGCATGAAACTTGGGAAAACTTTCTATTAAGTTGCATTGTCAACACTCTTATAGCAATTAAACACTGAATGAAATCTAAAGACACAAATTTTCTTGAAGTTTTTATGTAGCCGATATATAAACTTGAAGGATAATTTGGAGAATAATGTCTATTTTTCTTCTCCCCTATGTTTGCAGGTGATAACATGTACAGTTGTGGAAAGTGTAAAAAGTAAGCTGGCTTTTATCTCTGTTTCAATTTGTCTTTTCTTTTGCTCTTATTCAAGAGACATTTATTTCTTTGAAACATGTTGTAGTACCTGACAATCTTCTGACACTACCTTGTACTGTGGCTGCCATTAATAACAAAGGTTCAGGAGCAAGGAAGCATTAGCTGCCTATACTCAGGATTATAGACCAAATGTGGTTACTTCTCCCATACAATTCTAAATTCTTTTGATCAAGATAAAAGCTGTTATACTTCTAAAGTACTAGTGAGTTTTCATTAAGATGCAGTAGGCCACTTTACTGTGTACAAGTTTTGCTACGGCTTTGATAGACTAAAGAAGCAAGAAACAGTTGAGTTTTTAAAATTGCTTAAAACCCTATTTGGAAAAGGAGCATCATTTCATGCTATACAACTGATCTGTTGCATGTTTCTTAAGATAAATTTGAGTAGGGGTGTGTGTGTGGTGTTTTGCATGTGGGGGGTGTTTTTTTTTTTTTTTTTTTTCTCCTTCTATAAATAGTCAGCTTCTGTGAAGCTTCATTTCCTGTATGCTAGGAGAAACTGTTAACTAGATGGAACCTAATTATCTGTAGCTACTGCCTTGAATTTTTCAGCAGAACAAATTCTTCTCTGGCAAAGTGTCATTATTTGTATAGTTTGGCTACGTCATGCCCATTCTGCTTTCCACATTTACAAATTTAATACGCAGTTTAAGACTTTGTCATGTCTCTTGTTGATCTAGCACAGTGAAATAAATTATCTGTTTTGTTTTTGCTTAGGTTAAGAAATGGAGTTAAATTCTGCAAAGTCCAAAAGTTTCCTGAGGTACTGTTACTACATGCACTTTAAAACACTTTTTCTGCATGATTAGGAATGTGGTAAGGCTAATAAGTTGCACAGAGTAAATTGTGTTCATAGTGTTACGTGATGAATGCATCTACATATTGATGTGTGTTTTACAAATGTGAGTAGTATTTGATAATGTACCTTTAAGAAGATGAACAATCATAGTGAAAAGTCAAGCTGGAAGATTTTTTTCCTGTTATTGTCAGACTGCACAACTGATGCCATAACACAGGAGGACATAATGTAGTGAGGCTTAACACTTTTGACCAGTAATGTTTTGTATTTTAAAAGTAATCAAAACTTACACCTCTAAACATGAGTTGGTGGCTGCAGCAATTTGGAGGAATTACTTTTCCTCGTGACAAGAATGTGTAATAGGTGCATTGAGGAAAAGGTATGTCCTTCCTTGCTGCATTAATGGTAATAACTGTGCAGGTCAGCCTCTTGCACTGTCAATGAGTCCTTGAAGAAAATTCCTCATCGAGCCCCAATTGATTAAAAAGCTGAGGAGTACAGTGTGATCAGTCACTTCATGCAGTAGAGAAAAATGAGACTTTTGGGATGATGAAAAGATGACATATACAATATGTTTATCAAATAGCATGTACAGATCTTGAGTCCCGATCTTGTTGCTCCTTCCTGCAGATATTGTGCATTCATCTCAAAAGATTTAGACATGAACTTATGTTTTCCACGAAAATCGGGACTCACGTATCCTTTCCCCTGGAAGGACTTGATCTTCAGCCTTTCCTTGCCAAGGACAGTCCAGCCCAAATAGTGACTTATGATCTGTTATCTGTCATCTGCCATCATGGAACTGCCAGCAGTAAGTGTGAGGCTGAGGGTTTTGCATTTGCCATAGATATTAACATCAGCACTTCTGTTGAAAGATAATGTTTATGTAGTGAAGGGTAAGTAGATAAGCATTCTTAATTTTAGATGTGGTATGCTCTGGCATTTTTACCCTTAAAACCATAAGAAGAGCTGCTCTTTAAGAGTAGAGATGTCTTAAAACTTATACAGTGCTGCTAAATAAAACTGCAATCCAGAAAAATAACAGACCCTGGAATATAAAGCAAGCACAAAAATGTAACATCCCTCCTACCACCCAAGAACAACAAAAATTCCTCCAAATATTTGCTCTGTTGAAAGTAAGCAGCATGAAATAATGTTAATGTTACATACCAACAGATGTTCAGTTGGTCTGCTACACTCTGTAGGTGGTGTATGCATGTCTAATGGTTGGATGCTTTGTAGGTTTTTTTTTTTTTTTTTTTTTTGAGTTCACAAAGCACCACAAACATACCAGTATCTTAAAATAGAACAAACAAACAAAAAAATTGTGCCAGCTAATCTCAACACAGGCAGTAACTTTTATTTACACATAATGATGAGTAACTGAAGAAATTTCTTATTGATGTCTGAGGCTCATTTCTGCTCAGACGCTTTTGGTATTTATAAGATCTGTTAAAGGAAGAGAAAAGTAAGTTTGAAGATGGAAGCTTGAAACTCTATAGATTTTCTTATAGAAGTTACCCCTCCCCAAACGGAGGTTCATTGCTTAGATGGATCAATGAATCAATATAGTAGGTATTTGATTATTAGATATTGTCAGTTTAATTGGTATTTAAGAAATAATAATTCCAATATATTACTACTAACACTAACAACCATTAAGTAGTCTTGAAATCCTATAGCACTTACACCACTGTGATTATCTCTGTTTTAATGCATACAGAGACATGAAGAGTTTGTTGAAACTACTTAGGGTAAATTGTTCAAGCAGCTTTAGTCTGAGTTGAGTGTTCTGTGACATGCGGTAGATGTGTAAAGTTACTCAGAGTATGATGGAAGCTCCTCCCTAGGTGATAAGAATGTAGAATTTGATCCCGAATCTGAGATAAGTTAGTATGTATACCCAAGTACTCTCTGGTAATGACTTTAAGTTTCTCCCTTTTAATACACTTTTTGTATTCCTTCATGTTTTGCATAGTAAAATAAGTAGCTTGTTAACAAGTAGCTTGTTTAACTCTGGCTTCTATTGCTCTAGGTGGACATTATATAGCTTATTGTCGGAACAATTTAAATAACTTGTGGTATGAATTTGATGACCAGAGCGTCACAGAAGTATCTGAATCTACTGTGCAAAATGCAGAAGCCTATGTTCTCTTCTACAGGTAAGAGGAAATTAAAAGCACAGTTATAATTCAAGTTAGTCAAATACATTAATAACCTGTTAAGTAATTGGGCCATTTTAATTCAGCTAAGGGAAGAATTTGATGGACCAGTAACAGTGGAGAGAGACTTCAATTATGTCCTTAATGTTTTTTCTGTCACTACCAAACTGCTGGACAGATTGCCCGAGTTGCTTCTCCTCAAGCACAACAATCACTTTTCTTTTTGTAATAGACTGCGTAAGTCATTAGTGCTCTATAGCAGAAATGCTGAATGACAATAAAAGGGTGGAGAAGTGTCATATTATGAAATTTGGTTTCAGTATGTTCACTTTGTTTTACTGGGTTCTGTTGATGTAACCAGTTGAAGTGGCTTCAGTGTTCTTGAGCATGTTTAGAACTTTAGTGAAAATTCAGAAATGGGCTGGGGCTTTAATTATCTACAGTCTGCATAAAGAAAGCCCAGTAAGATGCCTAGGAAGAGAACTTGAAGCAACTGTTAGAACTGGCAACTGATTTCCTCTTTTTCAATTAGAGGAAAGGAGTTCTGCACAAGGGGGGATTTTTTACCCAGACAGACTCTAACTGTTAGAGCTCTAAAGCAAATTGTAGAAACTCTTCGGCAGATGGGATGTGGAAAAACAAGGGTTTTACTGTGCTGTAATTTATCTTCAGGGAATTTATAGAGCGATCTCTTTCTGAAAGTCAAAATGAAAGGCGAGAAATTATGTTGTTACTGTCTTAGCCCTAAGGATCTTTTGTACTTGAAACAAGAAATGCAACTAAAATTGTGTTTTCTAGAAATTTTCTATTCAGTTTGAGAATTTCTTCTATTAAGATAAAGTATGCTATTAAAGGTTGACTACAAAACAGATTGTTCAGTAGTTTAAGAATGTTGTGAGAATATTCTAACTTTCAGGAGCTCTCATTTCTGCCGCTGAGTTAAGCCTGTTAGTCTGATCCAGAAGGTCGTCTTTTAAAAGTAATGTGGAGGTGGCGCTGCATTGCTCAGTGAATGCTGTCGTAGGTAGACATTTTAAAAGCAAAACAAAGAATAAAATAATTGGACGTATAGTCTGATTTAAGCAAAAAGAATACACACACAGTGATACACTTTCAGGACTTTATGAAAGTTTAGTAGGGACCTGCATGTTCTTTTTTTGCATTATTACAGCTTGAAAATGACCCTAATTACTTGAATTTCATTTTTAGGGTTAGGGTTTTTGTTACATTTGGTCTAAAGTTAAACAGGCAAAGTATTTTCATTGAGTTCATGGCATTTGTTTTTACTACTCTTGTTGTTTTGTTGCACTGTATATTTGCTATATAGTCTTTTTTACTTATAGGCATTATGTCTAACCAAAGCTCTTCTACCCAGCTATTTGAACAAACTTTGACTTCATAAATCAGCTGATTTGTGCCAGTTAAGAGCCAAGCTCCAAATTAGGAGATTTGCAGGATGGGATCAATGGTTCAAGCCTGCTTTTAGAGAACAAGATTTTATCCATACTAGGGAGTAGAGGAGTTGCAGCATCTCCTTTACTGTTCAACCTTCTGTTTGATCCTAAGGAGCGTATTAAAGGACTGCAGCTGGCAAGGCTTTAACCTGAAGGAGTATGTTGCAGTACACTGCAGATGTGCAGAGGAAATTATTAGCAGATGGGCAGGGAGTCTTACATCCTCATCCCCTGGAGGGTCATCGCAGCAGAGCAGTTGCAGCCTGTGCTGCAGTCCACCTGTTTGGTTTTTCTGAAGCTGCCAGGAAGGATGAGGACTGTTGGGAGTCTCTGAATGGCTAAACTAGGCAGCAAAAGTTCAGTCTTGTAAACATGATTATATCCACAGTATGGCTTTGTCAAAACTAAGGGCAGGCATAATTTTAATGAAGCACAGTCTTCAGTGCCCTTCCCACTTCACAGGAACCTATTAGTACCAACTATTGTGTGTAATTCTGTAACATGCAACACTCTAGGATTGTCACGCGTGTGCGTAGAAGGCTTTTTCACCTGCTAAACCAACTGTTGTACTACTATTAGAATTTGAAAATAGATGTGGACCAGGTAATGTACTGAAATGGCAGGCTTTACATCGAGTTCATTACCTGCCTTCTACCCAAAGATATATCTTTGTTTAAAAATTTATATTCCTGTAATAGGAAGAGCAGTGAAGAAGCACAGAGAGAAAGACGGAGGATATCAGGATTGCTGAATATGATGGAACCAAGTCTTCTTCAGTTCTATGTTTCCAGACAGTGGTTAAATAAATTTAAGACTTTTGCAGAGCCAGGACCAATTTCAAATAATGATTTTCTCTGTATGCATGGAGGTAAGAATATAACCAAGTATCATTTACTAAGAATTTATCTGTCAATTTGTAGCTGTACAGGGATGTATACTTGTGCCGAAAGTACAAGGAATTAACGGAAATTGAATATATTATGTCTGTTTGTTATGGCTGTCTGTCTTTGGCTTCTATGATACTCGGATTTCTCTTACTTCAGTTGTCTCCTACATTTTTTGGCATCATAAGAGACTCAAAGAACAATTTCTTAAATGCAGGTGATATAATACAGTCAAAGTTTTTTGGGTGACTACTTTGAACTGGTCAGAGTTTTATGATGTAGAGACCTCTAACATAGTAGTCTCTCCCAAAATTTCTTAAAGTCCAAATGCATGTGTGTTTTTTTTTTTTTTTTTTTTTTTTTCCTGCTGCTGCTTTTGCAGGTGTTCCTCCCCCCAAGGCAAGTTTCATAGAAGACCTGGTGGTAATGCTGCCTCAAAATATATGGGATAATCTGTATAGCAGGTAAGTTTCATGTAACTGAAAAAAGTCTTATGATGGAATTTGAGAGCAGATGTGTGCCAAGCAGTGATTTCAGACTTGTGGGATTAGGAGCTTAAATTTTTCAAAGTGAAGATTTATATAATTTGCTTGTGCACAGTAACACTGAATAAAAGCCTGCATGAACAGTAGTGTATTACTGGAGTGATAGTCAAGAACTAAATCAATAAACGTTGTTTAGGGTCTGCACAAAACAACACAAAGTGGGTCAGCAAAAGTACGCTTTGCAAGAGGCAGTTTGAAAGAGCTCTCTGTGTCAGCTTCCTGTTCCCTGGCTGGCTAGAGACAGCTTTTTTTTTTTTTTTTTTTCTCTCCATGTTGGCTCTGAATCCATAGCCTCAGCTGCCCGTAGTGCTTCAAAATAGCTTAGATATAAGGCTGCTGTATAACTACTCCACACTTTCCTATGGGTCAGGCTTAAGTGCTTGCTTTTGTGGGAGGGATTCTTATAAAAATTCATCTTTTAAAGTAACAAAAAAGCAGCAGAAGAGCCTAGCTGTTGACCTTAAGGATTCTGTATTACACTTATAGCCACTACTTTTGTCTCTTTAATTCCCAGGCACCTATATATATATATTTTCTTTCTTTAAAAAAAAAAAAAAAAAAAAAAAAAGGGGGGGGCGGGCTTAAGTAGCCACAAGAAAAAAAATGGTGCTATTGTCTACTTATTTCCACATTCCTGCATATACTGAACTTTTCTTCCAAATAATTATTTGAATACCATACATAATACATGTTATATATTTAGTGTTATTGAATATTAACATTAATATATATTATTATAAATATCTATATCCATTAAATGAACTGCATTATCCCCTATGGGTGTACCACACACACTGTTAGATTTTAAGGAAAATGTTTTTAAGCTTCTCATTCTTTTTTCTCCATAAATTTTTGAGTAAGATATCAAACTATGGTCATATTTGGTAAGTAGAAGTCCTCAAGATGGTAGGAACCCCCCCGGTTTTGGAGCCCTCTGGTAGAGGGATACAATTATTAAATGCTTGTCTCTTCTGTGTGGCCTCCTAACTGGCACATGTGCCATGTGTGTATCAACACAGAGTAGCTCTGAAGCAACCATACCTTGCTTTTAATCTTGCTGATAGCTGGGAATCATGGTATTCCATGGCTGTGGTGGGTGAGCGTTTAGGGTAGCGAAGCAAAGTATTGAGAGAAACAAGGCCTCAATGGCAGAAGTTGGCTTTTACTGAGGTAGTACTATGGAAAAGCGGATAATATATTGGTTGCTAATCTATCCAAGTTCAGACTATTTTGCTGCTTGCCTGGAAATGTTTGATTCAATTCTAATAGCTCTAGAGTCAAATTTGCTTAAAAGGTCATTTCATATTTCTGTCAAAAACTTATGGACTGATCACTGTAATCTAAAATGGTAATGTGATCTTCAAAGGTACAATTGGTGTATAGGAGGGGTGGATGGATTCATGAAATCAGTCTGAGAACTGGCTGAAGTGATTCCCTAAGCTGTTCGTCAGAGGCTTTTGATAAAACCCACTTGGCATATATGAGTGCCTGTTTGGAGCGAGCAATCACCAACATGTTTTTCCAGCAGTAACTCTTTTCGAAGCATGTGACTATAGCAGAATTTTAGAGATGGTTTGTACTGGCTTTAGGCAGTCAGAACTTGGAAAATTTTGTTGTAGGATCAAGTATAAAATATTACTAAGGAAATAATGATGGCCTCCTTGGGTCAGCGTGATCAGCACTGGAATGCATCATACTTCAGTTACATGCTGTAGGAAGCTGGCACTTGCTTCTGTCCAACAGGTGCTTGATTCTCTTTGCATGTTGCTTTCCACAGGGTAATGTGTTGGGGGGTATGTTTCTCTTTTACTGCAGGTTTGGAGGGGGACCAGCTGTTAATCATCTGTATGTTTGTCATACTTGTCAAATGGAGTCTGAAAGGATTGAAAAGAGGAGGAAAAATGAATTGGAAATGTTTATTCGGGTAAAAAAGTAAACAATTCTCATTCCATTTTTCTGATATCATCTAATATTTGTAACCCCAGGTTATGGGTTACCATATGCATAGGTGATTCATTTAACAAATAGATTTTATTATTTTTATGCCTACCCAGAATCACCTTTTTCCTGCTAGCATCAACAGAGTCCTTGTGATATCCTAGATAAATATTCTTAGGGAAGTGTAACTCAAGGGAGTATCTCATGAGCTAATCATAGTCTTTAGCTGTAGTTTTAATTTTGTACCTGTTGATGACCAAAACAAAAAACAAACAAAAACAACAACAACAAAAAAAACAGAATAGTTCAGTGTGAATTGAGTGTGTTAGTGATGTAATGGATCCATAAAATTAAGCTCACTGTGTATTTGTGCAGCAAGTGCTACTTCATTGTCTTGCAGTCTTTGAACAAAAATAGAATGTTGAATTGCCCAAATCTTAATTAAAGATCTTGCTGGAAGATATTTATAGAAATAAGGTGTTTTTGAGGGGAGGTGAAGGGGATGTTTCTATCATTGGAGGTTAAAACAAAACAAGTTTAGCTAGATACAGCTGGACCTCCCTACCTAGTTGCTTTTTGTGATCTGTGCAAAATCACTTGTCTTGCAGGAGAAAGTCGAGCAACGGGGTATGAATCTCTATTAAGAAGAGATTAAAGAAATAGAAACATACTCCATTTTTAAAATTGAAGGAAGTCATAAAATCAGTCTTGGTTGGAATCGTACTTGCTTCTGACTAAATTATTAGGAAAACCATAGATAATGTAGCTCATCATACAAAGAGCTTGCCATCTAACAGTGAAGCAAGTCTTCAAAACACTGGTTTATTTTATCTAATAATTTATTTTATAATTTCATAAAAATAAGCTTACTATTGATAATATTTTTATGTTTACACTGAAAAGCGGGGCATTCACAGTAATGCAGTAGTATGCGATGAATGAGCACTTATGTTTAAAAGAACAACTTGATGATTTTGGTTCCAAGCCAAGCTGTTCTGGGAGGAAAGAAATTAACTTTTCAAGAAAAAAAAATAAAATAAGGCCACTAGTACCTCAAGTCTTTCTTTGGGAATTTACCAAGTGTTTATAGTACTGATAGTCTGGAGTCTGGTGTTCCCTTTTTTTGTTGCTTTGTTTTGGGGGAGGAGCAGTGTGTTATGTTAATATTTAGTGAGTAGTTCAAAATATTTAGCAACTTTTTTAGAATTACTGTTTTTCTGCCTTTTTTCTTCCTCCTCCTTGCAGCTTAATAGAGCATTCCAAGAAGAAGAATCTCCATCAACTTTTTATTGCATCAGCTTGCCATGGTTCAGAGAATGGGAAGGATTTGTAAAGGGCAAAGACAGTGGTGAGTTGTGGCTCCTGTCAAGATACGCATAACCTTTTCATTCTTGTGGTCAAATAGTACTGTTTAAATTGCATCCTACCGCTAAAATAGAAGCGGGAAGAATAGTAAGATGAAGCAACTAAAGCTCTTCATAAACAAACAGAAAGTTTACTTAAATAAAAAACAAACAAACAGCAACAACAAAAAAAAAACACAGACAGTTTTTATATGTAGGAAATATGCTTAGAAATTCAATAATAAAATTAAACTATAGTCAAAATTGGATAATTTAAGGTAATGGATGATGAGAAGCCTGTGAAAGTATGTTACTTAAGTGGGCAGGGCTGTTTTCAAGTTTATACAGAGCTTATTGTCCTGAATCCTTCCAAAATGGTAGTAAACTTAAACACCAACATCTGGAGAGATCAGGGTGATCTTTTAGCAGCAGCAAAAGAATGGGGTTCAGGTATGAGGAAGTGTGCTGTGCATTATGCAGGGCAAACAGACTGGTAATGCTGTAGCCTTTGGATGAAAGGGAACCCCCCTGATGTGATTTGAAGCTTGTGGACAACTGTAATCGTGTCACTATCAGCTGCCTTTAGGTGCACCTAAAGCTTTGAAATGGAAACACTGACAAAATGTCCTATGATCTTATTTGAGTCTGCACTGGGACAGTGTGGCTGGAGGTGAGAATTAGGATTAATTTGTGTTTTATATTGCTTGAAGGCTTTCTGTAATCATGAATGCGTGGAGAAAAAAAAAAGTGCTTTTAATTAAAACTCTGATTAGTTTTTAACAACTTGGAATATATTGCTGAGCAGTGCAAGAACAAGCAGGAAGCAAACAGCTATTTCTCCTTTCATTGAAAAACCAAATGTGAAGACTGTTGTTTGCTTTCACTCCCTCATTTTAATCAATCTTCCTGTCACTGTAGAGCCTCCTGGTCCTATTGACAATGCCAAGATTGCAGTCACAAAAGGTGGAAATGTTGTGCTAAAGCAAGGTAAGTGCCTCTGGACTCCAAATTATGTATTTGCTAAAGCTAGGGAAGTGGTATTTGTTACAAGGCCCATTTTTGGGCGGTCAGCTTATAAAAATTATGAATTAGGTTAATCTACAATAGACACTAAGTGCACGTAAGAATGTAGAAAGCAGTGCAGAATAATCTTGGCATTTAGGCTTGGTTCTCTATCTAATTATATTGATTCTGAAATCTAACTTGAGTTGAGAGGTAAACAAACTACAGTGAGCAAATGCTGTTGCTCATTTTTCAGCAAGTTATTTACTATTGTATACAGCAGAAAAACTCTTCTAGCATACAAACATTTGTTATTCTTCATAGATTCTTAATATCTATTTGACTTTTGTTTGTAGAGAGATAAATTTTCTAAGATGGCTTGTTCTATGAAGACTTTAGATTTCCAGGGAAAACATACGGATATTACATTTCACTGTAGCTCAACTTCGAGGAAAAAAATGCAGTGTTAAGATTAATTTCTATTTGTTAATAGGATTTTTGCACAGTTAATGCTTCAGCATACAGCAGATCTACCAGGGAGTTTGAAAGAATGAATTCTTGCTCCCATCAATGTGCCCCTGGATTTAAAACTCTTGATCTGTAACATAGGTTTTAAATATACTATGAAGCCTCTGACTAAAGTATAGCAGCAGAAACGTTCAGTTTATGATCAGTAACAGTAAACAAAAATGGCAGGTTTTGAATTTTCTGATTCAAATAGAACATAAGTAGAAATTAAGTGTAAAAGGTTGTAGAAAATTTTCTCTCTTCCTGAGTGAAGAGGTTAGAGCACACTAAGTAGTGCATAGTATCACATATCTGTGATCCAGTGGTCCTGATCCCAGTGTGTTAGTTCACTATGCTTGTTCAGCTAAATGTGACTATTAGGAGAGCTGGGAGCTGTGTGAGGGGAGGAAGATCTACTCCTTTGCCTGCAGGAATGGAGTCAGATGCATTTATGTACAGTGCCGAACCTAAACATTTGTTTACTGAGGCATAGCTCTTGTTTCTGGTAGAGTGCATCCTGGCTTCCAGATGAAGCTTTGCCTGGTTGAGTCAACGTGGGTAATCAAATGTACAATTCTTTGTACCTTTCCTCCTTGGAAATGCTTTATTTGTAAAGTAGGGTAGTAGCACAGGTGGCAAGGCTAAAACGTTATGAGTGTATATGGAGGAGTCCCCTTGATTTAGCTTTGTTTTGTTTTGAAATAGAGCATACTGTAATTAAACTTAATGGGACAGATTAAGAGTAATATTTCTAATAAAAGGATATTGGGAGAAGCTTCTTGGGAGCTGATTTTTAATCAGTTGCTTAAGATGGGAGTCTTATTCAGACAGAGCAGAAAACTGCCCTCTATGTCTAGACTAAGAAATCCTGGATTCAACTCTATTAGACAGAATTCTTGTGTCAAAACCAATTAATGGTGATGTGCTGGGGCTCCCCTGCCCCTATGAAGGGTTACTAAAAGTGTCTCATGTGAAGAGCGTTAGTGGGGCAGTTAACATTTTAACGTATGCATTTTATGATTGAGCTCTGCTAAGTATTGTATAGTTCTGAGAGCAAGTAGCTCTAGAGTCAAGAAGCATAAAGCGGACACACGTCATCAGGTTTGGTAGCTAGTGTAAAATGAAGCAAAAAAATCCAGATTAGAGTATTAAATTTATCTGAGTGTTTTGTTCTTTTTATTTCTGTTATGGACTTTAAAAAAAAATAATTAGTAATTAAAACTTTAAAAATGTTTTCAGGTGCAGATTCTGGACAGATATCTGAAGAAACATGGAATTTTCTTCAGTCAATCTATGGGGGAGGTCCAGAGATTATCCTAAGACCACCTGTTCCTCCAGTAGATCCTGATATCTTGCAAACAGAGGAGAAGATTGAATTAGAAACTCATGGTCTGTAGCTGTTGAGATAAAGATGATCATGTAAGAGATTCATCCTTCCTTACAAAAGGCCCCTATACATTCCTGAAAGTTTTCTTTCCTGATATTTGTAGGACGCAAAGCTCACCGGGCATTATGTTAACTAAAGAATAGTAAGTCAAAATATGTATTATAATTTGCTCAAATAGAGACTTGTTTCTCTGTTTTGGAAGGCATGTTTTGTACATTTTGGAATGTTTAGTCAATGGAAAACTCGTTTCTGGACTTCTTGGTATAAGTCAAAATCCTGTAGTAACCTTAGACTTGAAAAATTGGAGCAAAATTTTAGCGGTGTCATTAAATAGCTTTATTCCCGATTGGACTTCTGATATCTACAAACTGCTGCCTGTTTTAATTAAAAAGTTTTGACAAGCCTAGGTGTAAGGGGAGCGTATTTTAAATGGATCACAATAATTGATTTAAAAAGGAAAAAAGGTAACTTCCTAAATGCTCAGGAAAAAGTCTTGCTTTTTTTGCACTGTAAGTGTTTAAAACAAGTAGTATATAACCTTCAAATACGTTTTGTATTTGAGTGGATCAAATATTAGTCTAGATGGAATATTGTTCTAGTCAGCAAGTGTCATAATTTATTACCTACTAAATTGTACATCTTATTATAGGCTTCTTTAACTGTATAAACCTGGCTAGTATCTTTAATTTTTTTTGTCACAAATATTATTAGTCTTCTAGAGTGATATTTGAGAGCATGAAGTGTGAAATGTAAAATGATTATGGATGAGTGGTATAAATTTGAGGCATTAAATTGTCTGGTCTCCTGAATTATATTCATAAAAAAGTACCTTTTGAAGTATTTTATTGTATTGTTAAAAATTCTGAATGGCATGATGACCTATGATGTCAGAAACTGGATGAAATATATATATATTGCACAACTTTACCGAATGATTCATATTGGAATGCAGAATGGCATTTGCTTTTGTTTTTTGCCTGATATTGTTACCAAATAAGCAACACTATTCAAGGCTGGATCAATAATAATAAAAAAAATTCAATTGTGGAAGGAGGGAGAAAACTTTCTTAAATGTTTTTCATTTATTCTAGAAGTATAAAACCTTTCAAAGCAACGCTTTGATAATGCTTTTTCACCCATATAAGTATATTCCTTGATGGTTTTACATTTAGGCACTGATGTTAGCAGTTCTAGCTCCACAGTGAGCAAATGCTAAGACGTTTGCCTGGATAACTTTTATGTATAGTATCAAACAAACTGGTCTTTGCAAAGTGCTTTGCAAAGCACTTAAAGCTGTTCTTGCTGGAAACACATAGGACAGTCCTAGACTGTATCCTGTAATCTGAAGTCCTTGACCCTGTTGTTAATGTGCTGCATAGCAGGAGTGAGTTCTGCCTGAGCAGCTAAAAGCCCAGAATTTTACTGCATCTACATGAGAAGTTGATCTGCTCATGAAGTTTGGTTGACAACCTTGAGGGGTTGACCTACTGGAAAGCAGCTCTGTGGAGAGGGATTTGGGAGTCCTGGTTGACAAGAAGTTAACCATGAGGCAGCAGTGTGCCCTTGTGGCCAAGAAGGCCAATGGGGTCCTGGAATGCATCAGGAGGAGTGTTGCCAGCAGGGCAAGGGAGGGGATCCTGCCCTTCTCCTCAGTTCTGGTGAGGTCACACCTGGAGTACTGGGTACAGGTCTGGGCTCCTCAGGGCAAGGGGGACGTGGAGCTTCTAGAGAGTGTCCAGCAGAAAGCAACAAAGATGGTTAAGGGACTGGAGCCTGTGAGGAAAGACAAAGGGAGCAAGGCCTGTTTAGCCTAGAGAAGGTTGAGAGGAGATCAGATCATTATGTATAAGTACCTGAGGGGTGAATGTAGGGAGGATGGGGCCAAACTCTTCTCCGTGCTGGCCAGTGACAGGGCAAGGGGTAATGGGTGCAAATTGAAACACAGGAAATTCCATCTCCATGTAAGGAAAAACTTCTTTACTGTGTGTGTGACAGAGTCCTGGAACAGGCTGCCCAGAGAGACTGTGGATTCTCCTCTGGAAATCTTCAAACCCGCCTGGATGCCACCCTGTGCCACGTGCTCTAGGTGTCCCTGCTTGAGCAGAGGGGTTGGACTAGATGATCTCTAGAGGTCCCTTCCAACCTCAACCATTCTGTGAGTCTGTGAGAAGAGCTAGAGCAAGGAACAAAAGAAATTAAGTTGAGTTTTGTAATATGTATCTTACTTTTGATCTGCTTAACTCATCACCTTTGTCTAAAATCTGATACCATTTAATATTTCTCTGTCCTTCTTGTAGCATACTTTGAACTAAACTAAATTTACATTCCTATTTCAGCTTATAAAAGCCACATATATTGTGCATTTTGCTTTGTGGTGTTTTTTTTTTTTTTTTTTTTTTTTTTTTTGATCTTTATGAGTTAAGCTGGAGTCTAATGGGATCCAGTCTTTTACCCTTTTTGCCCTTGAAGTCCATTAGGAAAGAACTAAGAGCAGGCAACTTACACTGCCAAACTGCAGCTATGTAGTTTAAGTCATACATAAAGGTAACTTAATGCCCTTTGGATACATTAGCTTAAGATATAGGTAAGTACAGAGGAGAGCTCTGGAGAGCTTTGGAAAAACAATACTGGCAGTCTTGTTTATAGATAAGTATGAGGAAACAGAAAGGAGATTGATAGAATGCCCTTTTCACCCTGAAGTAAGGCCTTTAAATCAAGAGGTACTTAAGGAATCTCACGCTGAAGTAAAGGAAGTGTGTATATGCTTGTGTATAATATATTTTAAAATCTTAAATACTGATACAATATGAATAAAATGGTTCAGATGAGAGGAAATTGACAGTAATGTTAACCCAATAATTATATGAATAAGGAGAGGAAAAAAAAAAAAAAAAGTAATTTGAAGTCGCCATAGGTTACTCTAGCCCAGCCTGTTAAATTCCTGAACTTGTGTTTCTTCTTAAATGCTGAAGAAAGTCTTGGGATATCTGCAGATAAGGCTTTCATGTACACAGGGGTACATCTAAAGGAACACCAAGCAGAGCCCTTAACTATCTGACCATTATGTTTCTTTGATTTTTGTATTAGTAGACAAGACACCTTGCAGTTAATACCAAGCTTTCTCCATTATGTAAATAGTAAAGAAACGTATCAGTTACAGCTATGATGTTATCTCACTGTTCAAGGTAAACATAACTTGCTTATGGACAGTCAATGGTAATTTGCTAGCCTTGGCCTGTGGGAGGCAGTTTTAGCTTTTTTTCCCTTCCCTCTTTCCTATTCAATTAGGATTGATACTAAATTCTAGCCTGGCTGAATTTACTTCACTATTTCACTACTTACTTGAGTAGGTTTGAATGTCTAAGTTTAACTTGTTCTTTGCTAAGCTTTTGTCTAATCTAAGCTATTTTTAAGGTTCTTAAGCTGAAAAAAACTTAATAGCTCTGCATACTTCAGGAATAATTTTCCCTAGGTGTTGTTCTTAATTGGAAACTTGAGAAATACATTCTTAGTTAAATCGCTGTGCAGTGATTAGGTTTACTATCTTAATTAATGTTTCTACTAATAATCAAAGTGCTAGAACAGAATGTACTTAAAGTAGATTATGAATGTTGGACATGAGAAGCAGAGAAGGAAGCAGAAGATCAGATTAAGAGTTAAAATCTGATGATAACAAAAAATTGTTCTGGGTAATGGTCACAAAAGCATCAGCTGTGAGACACAGGAGGTAATTATTATGCCCTACTTGGTGGTGACATCTCATCTGCACTGTTCATGATTCTAGATACTCTGTAGTGATAAAGACTCTCCTCCCAAGTTGTATTTCAGAAAAAGACTAACAAAATTTAGAAGTAATCCGGCTTTAAAGAATTTTGAAGGAAGATGTGAGGCTTCTAATGTGGAGACAACTGCTGGGTGATGATGAACAATTTTTCTTAGGTAGGAATATTTGCCTAAATACTAGCAATGCAGTGTAGTACAATTACTTCTACTGGATATTATGCAACTTGCTTTTTGCTAGCAATTCTGTAGGAACATTTTTTCATGGACTGCCTGGGAACCCCTAGTGAAACACAAACTGCATGTACCCAAGTCATTCAATGCTAGCGGTCACGAAGTACCTCCGTTACCCTCAGTAACGGGTATCTTCTCACAAGAGCTGTTTGTAATGCTAAAAGAAGAACATAAAAGATCCTTGATCTTGCAGAGGTGAAATAGATGTATTTGGTTGTGAGGCAGTTACAAATGGATGATTTCTCTACCTTATTCATTTGAGTTTTCAGTAAGAGATTTTGTGCCATGGAAGTGAAAGTAGCTTGTTTAAAATAAGGCAGTTTGAGATTGCCAGATCTCTTCTCTGAGAGAAGGTAACCCTTAAGAATACAGGTACAGAAGAAACTGTTGTTGCGAAGGAGTTGTTATTCAAAGCAGGGAAACAGTGTGTCCTAAGAATGCTTGTGGTATGTGTTTGTGTTGTTTTGGGTTTTGTTTTTGTTTGTTTTTTCCTCCCCTTCTCTATTCTCTTGGAAGTCCTTAACTAGTCCTCTTTGATTCTTTGACCATTTTTTTCCTGTTGAGGAAACTGTGCAGTGTGTCTGGATGCCAAGGAAGTTGTTACCTCAAGCAGAGAAAAGTTCAGTAGAGTCCTTGTTCCAGTCCTGGAAATCTAGATTATTTATTTATTTATATTTTAAAATCATATAACTAATTCTTCACCTGAGCCCCTTCCATGCTAACCCCACCCAACATCCAGAGGTACCCAAGAAGTATCCTGGGTGGGGGGGAATAACAGTTGAAGAGTTATTGAATTACTTCCTGGCAAAATAAGGGGCTTTCACAATACGCTTCAGAGGGGAGAGGTAAATAGTCCTCTGCCTAATTTCCTAATATTCCTATGACAAAAAAAAAATAAGAGACCTTTAAGTCAATAATAACTCAGAAAAATTTCTTAGCCAGCAAGCAGATTGCTTTTATTTGCTTCTCTTTTTTTTTTGTCATAGGGCTGTTAGGAAATGAAGGAAACTTTGAAGTGTGTAATTCAGATTAGCTAGTCCAGAAAGCTGTGTCTGCAAGTAGACTCTAAATTAGCTCTGGGTCTAAGGATTGATATAAATGCACATAATGTATTTCTCCATTTTCTTAGTTGAACTATGTCTGGAGGTACTAAAATAATTAAATTCTACATAAGAATAATGATCTTGTGTAAATGGGTTGGATAGGCTTTAGATAGGATAAATGACACTTCAAATGAATGCAGTAATGGCTGTCAGTTGTCTGTCAGTAATGACCTGGAAGTTTGCTAGGTAAATCAGACTTCATATGCAGTTCAGTATTTGTACCAAAATAGGGTTTTTTCTTTAAAAGGAGAGAAAAGGGGAGAGAGGAGAGGGCAAAAGCCATTTTTACTAAATTATATCAGAAAAACTCAGAATCAGTTTTCTTAACTCTACATATTTATTTGAATAGTGTTGCTATTGTCAGATGCTGAGCTGCTCAGATGCAGTAAAAGGTTTTAAGGTATCATCTAATATCTAGTTGATGAAATCTGCTGCAGAGTAAGGTCTCTGATATGACACTACAAATCTGAATTTGAAGGAGTGATATTAACACCTATTGCTACATGTCCCTGGTAGTGGGGGGCTTTTAATTTTTTAAGTCATTTATTTACCCTGATGATGATACATTTTATTTGGAAGTTCTGTTCAGCTTTGTCTGGACATTGCACAGTCATACAGTAATGCTTATCTGCTCTACTGACAGAGCTATAAGGAAAATGAATTTTTGACCAATCTATTGAAATAGAAATGAAAAGCCTGGAGTCAACAAGAGTAGTTCATTAGTTCCTGAGTTTTGAGGCTAGATGATAATGTACTTTTAGAAATCTGTCATTTTGGCAGAGTATATACCTGGTGATACCTGAAAGAATTTGTATTTAAAGCCTCTTGTATGTTTGTAAGATCCCATATTTTGCTAAAGACAGGCCTACAGAGAAGGATTATTTTATGTAATCGTTGACTTTGTCCCTCTGACTCTGGTATGTCTGCCTAGAGTTAGAAATATATTTTGCTGTAAAATCTATTAAGTTGATGAAATAGCTTTCATCCTTGAAGTGCAAGTTAAGTATGCCCAAGTAGGCCTGAGTTTTTCTTGTGAAATCTAGTGTAATTTGCTGTACTAATGCATTATGCTAACGTGCTAATCCTTCTCAAGTTCAAAATTATTTAGTGTATGGGTGGTTTTGTAATATAAGATATCCTAGGTTTCCTTTAAAGGACTGAAGCCAAGAACTTTCTTTCCAAGTTAGTATTGTAGGCATTTAACCATAATGATGGTGCCAACCTGTTTTGTGTTTGTGGTTTTTTGTTCTTGTTGTTGTGGTGTGTTTTTTGTTTTGTTTTTTGTAGCTGATAGATAACTTATTTGTCATATAAGTTAATTTGGAAAAACGGTTAATTTCCCAAAACAGAGTTTGGGAAAGCTTGCAGGAGAACTTAGATTATCTGTTTTCAGGAACAAGTGGATTCTTTTTTTTGCCATATGTGTCCTTTATACTGAACTGAGAAAATTCTGTTCCATTTATTCCTTTTGAATTCCCTATATACATCTGGCTTAATGCAGTCTAAGCAGTTTTCTCACTGAAAACCTTTCAGCTCTTCATTTTACCCAGGAAATGAGTAAAACAACTACCCTCTTTTATTCTTCCAAACAGATGGCTTTTCTGGCTTCCCTCTATACTTGAGCCATCCAGACCTGACAATTAGTAGCAGGAAGCAAAATAGATTTTAGATTTCTGAAGCGTCACAAAGCAAGACAAATCACTTTCAGCAGTATTTCACCGAAATTTTCTGCTTGCAAACAAACTTGGTTGATGTTAGCTTTCAAAATCTTAGCAGATTAGAAAATAGCCTCATCAGTGACAAATCTTAAAAGGGCTATTCCTACCAGCAATAAAAAGCATAACTTGTTTTTGAACATACCCTATAATATATATGACTGTTTAAAACATGGAAAGCCATATCACCTTGTTGAATTACTTCCATTAAAATGTTAGACCTAAGCAGTGCTAACCAATAAGACAGTCATCTGTTTATAGCACATTTAATATTAAATATTTGCTCACAATATCTCTCCAACACGCTTTTAATGCGAGGTTGATGTTGCTTATCGTATCACAAGACTTCTCTCCCTTCCTAAACAGGTGCCAGCTGTGATACGTAGATAGTAGAAGGCTTCAGTTTTATGGGTTCTTAGTGATGCTATGTGCCAAGTTGCTTAACCACAGGTTTCCTTGCACAGGTCATACATGGCTGTATGTGCAGACTTCTGAAAATGCAGTATGAGTTTGATCTCTCAAATAGGAAGTTGGAGGTATTAAGAATAGACTGGGTGTTTGCACACACAGGGTGTTCTGCCTCTGCAATGCTAGTGATTCTTGGATGCTTTTCTTATGTGCTGGTTATCTGTTTAGCAGTATGAGAGGTAAAAAATTTAGTAGTTATGACATCTCCAAAATGCCTTCATAATATTAAGGCAGTTGCAAAGAATTATTTTATGTAAGTGGAACAAACATTTATCACTTCCAGATATGTTTCTCCTTTCTCACTTGAAACTCCCAAAGAACTTATTAAGAACTTATTCTAAGTTGCACTTTTGGAATAACTTGCCACATAAGAAAGTAAGTCTTAAAGTACTTGTTAAGAAGAATAAAGAGGGCAGTGAAGAGAAATGGATTCTTATCCATAAAAGAAAATTTACATGAGAATGAGGCAGCTGTCAAAAATGAAAAATAACAATTTTTATGTCTCATCTCAAAGGAAAATGCTGGTACTTTTTTCCTGTGGACACTTTTGCCCAGAAGTGAATATTTTTCTAGATGACTAATTTTGTTCTATCTTGTGTATGTTTTTGTAATGTACATGCTAAACAAGAGGTCCTGGTTACCGTGGTGATACACTGCCTATTTTTTCCCCCTAATCTCCGTCTTCTGTCCCTACTCTTCTGTGTCTGTTAACGTAATCCAAAAGCAGCAGTGCAGCTCTTGCTCATGCTCTGAATGCATGTTTGTGTCTACCTTCTTTATAGGTCCAACAGAAAAATTCTTTTTAATGAGATTTTTCAGCTATAATGAAGGGAATGCATTCATATGTACCAAAATGCTACTTGATTGGCAACATTAATTCAGTTATACAGTATTTCCAATTATATTTTCTAGTCTAGTAAAAAGTGCTTACGATTAGACTGATTTTACAAATAAACTGTGCAAGCAATGAGCAAGCTAGTTTTCAGCTATGAACTCTTGTTTGGGGTTTCATCCTCCTAATAATTTTAAACAAGGGAAACACATTCTCTTACCTTTGTTTGTTTGTTTTTTAAGTAGCTATTTTCTAGACTAGATTTCTAGCCCTGAAGAAGGATCCCTGCTTTTTAAAATGGAACTGTCAGAGGTGCTAGTCAGGATGCACCTACATGGTGGTAGTTTAAATTTTTACTTAACCCTAGCTTTCACATCCTCTGGAAGAAGGCCTTCATCCCAGAGTGCAAGTTTGGCTTTAGAGAGCTTTTCTGTTCAGAAAGAAAAAAAAAAAGGGTTCCTTGGGACTAGGCTTCATTTTGCACTTAGACAGCTACATCTTGGAAACTTCTGGTACTTTTTTCTGGTTTGCGTTGAACACATCATATGCTCTTCAGTGTCAGAGTAACAGCAGAGCTCCCTGTTGTGCTCTGGGACCTCAAGGAACGTGCAGGGTAGTCAGAAGAGCAACTGGAAGAGTCCATGGGCTGACACGCGGTTAGGCAGATTGTGCACGAGCCCCAGTGCGGTAACGCAGACCCACTAACACCGTGTCCTTACACACATAGACAGAGGTTTCGAAGGGAGAAGGGAAAGTATGAAAACAACTACTTGGGTAGGCTTGGTAAGACTTGTGAGGGGTAAAACTCCTACGGTAACCTAACTAACTATAAAAGCCAGAAATGTTGGCATCCTGATCTCAGAGGCTGTCACTTTTTTTGAAGATTGAGTCAAAATTTAGAGATCAGAAAAATAACAGTCTTAACAAATTCTCAACGGGACTGGTTTTAACAACTCACTGTATTCTAGCTAACACTTCCTATATATGTGATCTTGAAGCCTGTGCTGAAATCAGCAAAAGCAAGTTAAAGTGCAATACTCCATGAGCAAGGGGGTGGTTGTATGTGTCTTACTGAATGTAGCCTAATTATTACTAAAAATGTCAGCTCTGCTTTAATTGTAAACCTAACAAACTGTTTATATTTACATCTACTTGAATTAGGTGACCACTACTTTAGATATGCAGGTAAAAAATGGAAATATATTAACTTCCTAAATGTGTTTAACTCTCTTATAATTACCAACATTTTCATAATATTATAGAACATCTTCTAGTAATTAAAGCTGAACTCTGTAATAGGATGTGTGGATTGGAAGACTCCTAAATTGTCTAATGTACACATACACTAATATATCAGTGATTGGAGACTGTTCTATTTAGCCTTTAAAACTTTTCCCACTTTCCCACTTTTTTTAAACTAGAGTTTAAATTTTTCCCGTTAAACAAAGCCATAAAATGAGGCATTCTACATTTATGACTGGTGTGGATTTTTAGTAGCCATTAGACCAGATGGTCTAATGATTGGTTTATGATTCTGAGCTTGCTGTTTACCATGATTGTAAATTTAACTGTTATTTTACTAATTTGCTACTTATATATTTTTTAAACATGATGACTTGTGTATGTACTATGAAGGCTCTGTCCAAGGGAGTTTTTAAAGTAGTGGAAACAGTAACAAAATGCCTGTCCTTAACGATAGATTATTGAATTCATAATACCACAAACTAATAATTCTGGCAAAAAATAAGTTCTGGCAAGAAGCCTGTGCAGTCTGTGGCAGTTAGCTACTGTAGCCACAGCCTTGTTTATCTAAGGCATTTTACTTTATGGAAGAACACTGGAAAATGTGGCAGTGGTGTTACTGTTGTTAAGATTAAGAGAAATCTAGCAAAATAGAGGACATGCAGCAAACAAATCATGAGGTCATTCCACATAAGGCTCCCTATCTGAGCAAAAAAAAAAAAAAAAAAAAGTCTTTCTGTAATTCCGTTTGAAAATGTCTTCCTCTTAAATCAGCTTTTGTAACTTGAAAGAGGAATTTTCTTAAGAATTTAAAGGAGGATTTTTCCAGACATCCTGCAAATAGAAAATCTAAAAGTCCATCTAAATGTTATCCCCGAGGAGTTTTTAAGATGCCACTGATCCGGTGGAGGGTTCTGGGCCCTGTGCGCGGTGCGGGGCAGGGGGCGTCTCGGCTTCGGGCAGCCCCGCGTCGGTGGGGCTGGCGTCGGAAGGCGCCTCTGCTCTTCAGCACTTGTGCGCGGCCACCGCACGGAGCAGCCGGCCCGGCGCAGCTGGCCTCCTGGCAGAGCAAATACGTCAGAGCTGGGTTCTGGAGGAGGAATCGGCTCCACTTTGCCTTCCCTGCTGTCTGGGACAGCTTTAGGAAGAGCTACGAGCTAACCTAGATGTCTTTAGGATGGACTTTTCAACTGCATTTCAGTTGTGTTCAATTAGGATAGACTCTTCGGTTTTCAAGGGGAGTTATTTTTGTCAATCTTCCTGTTGGTGGGATGCAGGGAACATGCACACTTGACTTGCTCTGGTGAAGTGCTACGTGACACACTAAGCAAGAGGAGAAGTTAAGCTAGTTTGTGGACTGAGATAGTTAGAACCAAGGGCACCACAGCCATGAGCCTGATAGGAACAGAGCATCATTGAGGCTGGGCCTTATGCTGTGGCAGTTCTCTGTGCACAGGCATGGACTAGCAGTTGGTTTTAGCCAAGTGGAGGAGTAGAAAACCTGTTAGTTTATAATTTTGTAGCAACTAGTGAGGGGGACAGGTGTTGGCTTAGATTTTTTTTTTCATCTTCTCCCATCATAACTTGATGAAAGGCTGTCATTCACTCCATTTTCTCTTGATAACAGCAGTTCTTTACTGTCACCAGTGAACAGTCAGGGAAAAAAATGTTTACTGCCTAATAAATTACTTGAGGTTGCTCTTAATACACAAGTCTACCAGTTGTTTACTGTGAGACAGAAACTGTAGCACACAGATGGCTGCCACCAGAGGCAGGAATATGATATGGTTTGGACAGGGTGCCGGAGGAGCAGTGGGAAGTGCCTGAAAGTGAAAATGATAGAGAAAATATGGTGCTGCTGGGCAGGAGGTGTAACTGGGAAGTGCTCAGAAGCTGCTCCAGGATACTGCAGGGAAGGGGCTGCAGGATATGAGGGGCTGGAGCTTTGGAGTGTGGGGGCAGCAGCCGAGAAGGGGAGCTGTGTCCAACCAGCTTCAAACAAAGCAACTTTCTCAGTGTGTAAATGTAAATTCCTTGGAGTGGAGGTTTCACAGTGAATGTCTAGTCCCAGTCCTTTCTGTGAGGGCACAGCTGCTGCCACTGCCCTGTGCATTGAAGCCTGAGGGCTTCAATGTGGGAGAAGCAGGGGGCACAGAGGGGTGGGCAAGGGCTTTGGACTAGCAGAGAACAGCAGCCCCTGCACAATTACTTTATCTGCCCTCCCTAAGCCTAATACTTAAGGACTCGGTGAATTCACGGCAAAGCCTGGTCTAGGGTGGGGTCAGACAATACGGTTGGACTGGTTTCATCCAGCTGCCAAAACCATGGCTGCTGCCAAAAAGTAGTGCTGCTCCTCCCCTCTGCTGGCAGCACCTTCTCCTCAACCTCTCCTGCTTGCAGAGTGGTGAGCCAAGGCACCATTTTTATTTTTATTTTCTTATTTTCTCTCTCTAGCATAACTGGCCCAGTTTCTTAGTGGTTTAGGAAGTCCAGCTGCAGGTTCAGATGAACACCAGCAGGGACAGAGGGGAAGCCGTGGGGCTGGGAGCAGCGGCAGAGTGCTGGCCCATGCAGCTCTGCGCTCTGGCTCACCTGCACCCTGCGCCTGCCAGGGGAATTTGTCTGAACAAAACCAAGGGGTGTTGAACTGAGACAGCTGAGAAAACCCTCTGCTCTACTGCAGAAGCCTAGCACTTGGCTGAAACGCAGTCAGATCCTCACTGCAGCTATTTGCTAAGGGAATGTGTTTGAACATATTTCTAAAATAATTACACTTCAAAAAAAAAAAAAAAAGGAAAAGAGGAAAAAAATACAGCAGCAGCACCTGTAAGCATTAATACAAAAAGCTCCATTGCTCTTTCAGACTGGGGCATGCGGATAGAGCCCTGCATCAGAACAGTGGCACTGAGTCAAGGAAAATTCTTCCTTCTGTCTCTTGTGGGATTTCTGCTATTTTGAATTTGATCACAGGAGAAGAGCTCCAATTCCGCAAGGAGCAGGGGAAAGTGAGAAATGCCTTGGAAAATGGAAATGCTACTGAGGTTTCAGGCAAAGGATACCATCTAGGACAGCAGAATGAAGGCATGTAAAAGTAGCTTATGTAGGCATGATTTTTATTAAAACTGTTTTTGTTTCTCTTTGTAGGGATACAAGTCAGTTTCATTACATTATAGCCAGTAACTACTTAAAATACTTTTTTTCAGGTAGTATTTTATTAAAGAAAATTTCTTTCCTAGTACTTTTTTTTTAGCCATCTGTGACATTGTATTTCTTGGCTGGGCCGGTTTTGAATTCCCCTAGGCATTTAATTAGAAAACACAAGTCTTCGTGTGTCTGGGCTGCCTCCTCCTCTCCCAGCTGCCTTCTCCCTGTGTCCTAGCCGGGAAAACAAGGCTGGATTGGCAGGAGGTGCCTGCTGCCTCCTCGCCTCCGCAGGAGGCTGCAAGAAAAGCTCTGAGCGAGTCGCGCGTTACACGGTAACGGGAACGAGGCGGCTGCCACAACCGGAGGCGCGCGGTGCCGCTTCCTTCTGTTTTCAGTCGCAACGTGGCGGGCCGGAGCATCCCAGGACATCTGCTCCGGAGGGAAGGAAGGGCAGAGCCGGGCCACGAGCGGGGAGCCGCCGGGGCCGCGCGGGCACCTGCCGCCGCGGCGGGCGCCGCTCCCGGGGCTGGCGGCGCGGGCAGCGGGGCGGGCGGCTCCGCGCGCCGCCGGCAGGCGGAGCTGCAGGGAGCGGGTCCCCGCCGCAGCGGGCAGGAGGGGGAGGGGAAGGAAGCGGAAGGAGCCGCCGCCGCGCCGAGGGGAGCAGGCGCTGTGCGGAGCCGCCGCCGCCGCCGCGCGGTGCGGGCAGCTCGGGGGCAGCGCGGCGCGGCCGGGCCGGGAGCCGCGGGCGCCAGGTGAGGGCTCGGCGGCGGCGCGGCCCGCGGGGACCCGGATGGTGCCGCGCGCGGAACCCGCGAGGGGAGGGGGCGGCGGGAGGAGAGAGCGAGGGAGTGCGGGGGGGGGGGGTGCGGGGGAGCCCCACGTGACCCGCGCGTGCGGGGCGGAGGCGACGGCTCCGCGCGGCCCGTTCGAATCAGCTGGCCCCGAGCGGCGCCGCGTGCGCGTGCGCGCGCGCCGCGGCCCCGCCCCTCGCCCCGCCCCTCGCGCTACGTGCCGATGTGTCCGCGGGGGCGCGCGCGCTGCCCGGCCCCGCGCGGCCGCGACACGTGCGCGGCGCCGCGGCCGCCATGTTGAAGGCGGGGCGGGGCGTGCGCGTGCCCGCAGGGGCGGGAAGGCGCGGCGGCGGCGGCGGGAAGTCTCGCGAGGGCGCGCGGCGCCCGCGGGAACGGGCCGACTGCGGGATGGCGGAGCGGCGCTGGGCGTGCTGGGAAATGGTAACGGGGGCCCGGGGGGCGGGGACCCTGGCAGCGGCCTCCTCCTCCTCCCGGGCCGCGCGGGTGGCGGGGCGGGCGCGCCGGCCGCGCGGAAGCGCCGCTGGCTCCGCTCCCGGCCCTGCCCCGCCTCACCTCGGCTCACCTCGCGGCGCGGCCCTGCCCCGGCGCTGCCCCAGCCCGGCCTCGCCGCCGCCCGGGCCCCCACGCGGGGCCTCGTGCTGCCCCACGCGGCCACACGCCCCGGACCGGCCCCCACGAGGGCCTCCCGCCCTCGTGTCTGTGGCGGAGAGGGAGGCACACGGGACTGCCGTTCCTCGCGTTATTGACCCTTCCTTGCCTTATATCCCTCCCCTGGCTGCTCACCTGAAGCGCTGCAGCGCTTGGAGCATAACACTGCCTTCAGCAGTCCGGTTTGGGCCGCTGTGTAACTGATGCTGAAACTTGTGTAAAAGACTGTTCTCCGGACTTGATTTGGGGCATCTCTTTCCGCAGAATGTTCCCAGTTGTATTAAATGCAGGGTAGTAGGTTCGTGGTGGGTGTGCACGTGTTTTCTGTTGGTACTAGTGTCAGTACTGCTCTAATAGCTAAGTGATCATTTACAGAGTTCTTCAGGGTGAAGCTCTAGGTGTATCGTACTTTCGAGTTTATTTTAAACACCAAATTGTGCAGGCTTTGAGGGCGTATCTTCTGGGTATGTTTCTAACTTGTTGTTAGAAATGGTGCTTTGCTTTCCTTGTCTAGCAGCTCGTCCTCGTCGTTCAGAATGGGTTTGGAGATGCAGGGTTAGCGAAGTCTGGTTGTTCTCATAAGTGCCTGTAATACCTTAGAAAGTAAGCTGACACGCTACTGTTGCAGAGTTTGTTTGTTGTTTTTTTTTTTTTTTGTAACATGACAGTGCAGTGAGACATGGACTATTGAATCTAATCAAAATTGAACAAAAAAAAGTTTATTTCGGGGGGAAAAATAATGTGCAAGGGAAAAGGATTCAGTAAGTATGTAAAATCTAGGTAAAATGTTAGCATTAGTAGAGTCTGATTAAGAGACAATAAGATGAAATTTTGACCCAATGATGTCAGTCATAAAGCTACCACTGCCCAAGAAGGGAGTAGGAGGGGTTAACATTGTGTATGACTTCTAATAAGTCTTTCAGGACCTGAACAGCTTTGTTGGCAGGCTTTTTGCCACACTGTCATGCTTATTTCATTTAAAAAAAAAAAAATCTGGCCTGATCTTACAGTCCTTCACAAAGCCTTACTGTTATGCTGTGCAACTCTGTAGATATCAATAAGAAGGAGAAGTTGTGATCTTATACTGAAATACTTCTGCGTATTTCTGTGACTAGAAGTTGTTTAGTCCAGTTTTGGTAGTTGTTCCCACTCTTCGTTTAATTTCCGTTAACTGAAATAAATCTTTATTTGTGTTGTGTGTGCAAAGAAATGTGTATGGTAAGTGTACCATTTCTAAGAGATAGACTATATTAAGTGGTTTGGTCACTAAGCTATTTAGTGATGAACTTCACCTGCATGCATGTTTTGTCTCATTTAACATTTCTGAAAAATGAGGAGTAGCATATAGATTTTGAATTCAGGGCTATCACATATTTAATATATACAAATAACTATGTCTTTATTTCACAAGGTTTGAGAATATATGGGCTTTTTTTCCTACAGCTGAGCAGCATGTGACTGCTCAGATATTTGTCAGTGTTTCTACCACATTTGTGTAGACAGATTCTGTAGTCAGACATACATAGTCTCATATAGAATGAAAGCTTCACTCCCCCACTGCTTCTGAGAGACAGACAGAATTTATGGTTTCTTTTCTTCCAGACCGTTCTGGACGCTGTGAGGATACTGGGCTCTGTCCAGTGGAGTTCTCTGGTTGACCACCTTGTGGTGGAGAGACATTTTTCTGAACTATCTATCATGCTGACATGAGCAAAATGAAAAGTGGTTTCTTCATCTTTCTGAAAATACTCGGAGGTTGCAATAGAAGCCTTGTCAGTCTGTTCTATTTCCAGTTGTTAATGAATTTTTGTTGTTAAGTGTTACTCTTTCACATCCGAAAAACTCTCTGTAAAGTCTTGAAAGCGAGTAGTTTGGCATTTGCTTTGATTTTCCCTGAAAATTGAAGCTTTTGGTTTGTAAGGGAATGAAAGATACAGGTTTCTGCAGTCATGAAGACTGCAATTTCAGGAGAAAACTTGTTATTCGATACTTTCTTATGACCATAGATATACCTTGCACATGCATAAATTCTATAAATCCAGGACTAGAAGACTTATCATTCCCTCTCTTTAGCACTGGATTGAATATACTTAGATTATTCCAGACAGATATTTGTAGAACTTGTCTTTAAAAAGCAAGAAAATTCTGCCACCTCTGTAGGCGGGAGTGAAGTGGTAGAAGTGAGAAACTTTCTCACTTCTGTAGTGAGAAAGTTTCTTCTTAGTTTCCAAATTAAGTGTTCTTTGCTGGAAATTGAGCTGCTTATTATAAGAAGTTGCTTCTGGTAAACTTTGCACTGTAACACTTAGGGCTATATTGTTCTAGCTTTAAGTAAATATGACTTCTGGTTCAGAAACTGTTTTCATTGTAAGGAAAACTTCAGAATAATTTATTTTATTTTTGTGGAAACTTTTCTGGTTCTTTAAAGTACTTTAGGAGTTAAACAAACCTGTAGCTAAACCTTAAATAATGTCTTCTCTTTCTGTTTTGGACACTAGTTTTTAAGGAATAGGCTTTTAAAAAAGTTTCTTTGATCACTTGCAGTTTCATAATCAAAGTAATCAGTACTCATTTTATCTTCAGGAACTGATTTTGTTGAATAATAGGTTGATGATTCGTACAGTTCATACTCAAAACTTACGTGATATTTAGCATAAAGTTTGCACTGCTTTTTCTTAAATCATTCTTCATACTGTTTTAATATATCTTTGAACAAAATACTTTTTTTTTTACAACAGTTTAAAAATCTTTAAAGTTCTTCTAATGTTTAATGATTATGTTTAATGCTTAAAATGAATTTAGTTAAATGTTGAAACGTAGAGAGATAAGCTAGTTCAAACCTCTGCCCTTTGGCCACGTACCAAGATCATTCCCTCCGATGAAGAAGTTCCTCTTTGTGTTGCTTATTCAGCAGTTCATCACCCCCTGTTTAAAGTTTTACTTAATACCCAATTTAAATATTTTGCTTTGCATTAAGCTGATTGCTCGCTGGCTTTTCCCTTGTTGCGTGGGAAAACATTTGATCCTCCTTGTACATTTATTACAGTTTGCCGTTAGCCTCTCCCCGTTTTTTTTCTGATGCATCCAGCTTTATCAGGAGACGTAGCAACATGAATGTTGGCAAGCTAGACAGCTCAACTACCCAAGATCTTAAGAGATGTTTTTACTAATTCAGACGTAAATGCAGTATTGGAACAAAAATATTTATTTTGATTAATGGGTGCATGTAGGTCAGACAAGCTACTGCTAAGAACGGTTGGAGTAAAAGCTTGACTTTTGGAGACTATCACTAATACAGCAGTGAGATTTTTATCAGTCTTTTACAGCTTTGTCATGAGACATATCTGATTGCTCTCCTTGGCATGTGTTCATATTACAGGTTTTGTAGTGATTTGTACTTTGTTTTAAACATTTTAGTCACATATATAAATATTTAAAACATTTTAGCTGGAAAATATAAAAATCAAAAGGGCAATGGAATGTGACTGACAGTTTGCCTGTTTGTACACAATGATGACATACTCGTTTTTGTTGTTGTTTTTTTGCTTCATATATGTAAAGACTTGGAATTCACCAGTTTTGAAAAATCCTCTGTGAATTGGAGTCTCTCTAGTACAGAAAGGGAAAACAAGAATATAGCCCAAGTTCAAATTTGGAGGAGTCGTGCAACTGGGTTACTGTGTCACGTACAAATACATTAAAGGGGAAGGGAAATGTTAAGAGTCCCCTGAGTATCCATGTTTGAAAGACAGTCTGCCTGTACAGTACTGCTAAAGTAGTCCACAGCTAAAGAATCCAGAAACACCAAAAATAGATTCTGTCAGAGAAGATTTACCATGGTGGTTAGTTACTTATTAATTAAATGCTCTGAGGACATTTCAAATGGAAGGAATGCATCAAGTGGAATTCTGCAGGTGTATTTTCTGAATTTAATCCTGTTGGGTCTTTCAGTTTGTGAACTGGATGATGGAACAAAGCAGATTTACTAAGTGTGTGGACAGGACAAATCTGGGAAGGAATGCAGGCACTAGAGTGTAAAATGGTCTTGACAAATCGGCTGAAATGCATAGGATGCAGTTCAGTAAAGGCATACGGAATAATACATTTGAGAAGGAACAAAAAAAACTTAATATAAAGTAAGAAACAACTGGCCGGGCAGTAGTTCTGCAGTTAAGTAGCAGTAGCTTAAAGTGAACATAAATCAGTCATGTATAGCTTTATGAAAAAAACAAGTGTTACAGTGGGAGGTATGAACACGATTGCTGTGTAAGGTGTGAAAATCTGCTGTGTTCAAGGTAGTGTTTCCATTTGTTGATGGAGACAGTATAGCATTGATGGAGACTGTGCTTCAAACAGATTTGAACCGATTGAAGAGTATCTGGAAGAGAGTTGTAAAAATGAAGGATTGAGATTTAGGCTTGTTCAGTCTACAGAGAGTGGGATACCGTAGAGTACTGTAGAATTGGGAGAAACATCATAAAAAGCTTCAAGTATGGTAAAGAGAAGAATATAACATTCCTTAGAGACAGACAAGAAATAATGGTCTTAAATAGCATCAAGGGAGATTTAGATACTAGAAGAAGCTTTCCAGCTGTACAGATAGATAATCACAGGGTTAACTATCTGAGGGAGGTAATAGGATATTTACTGTTGAAAGTACTCTAGAAAAGGTTTAAATAACTACCTTTTAGAAATGGTTTAGGCTTGGCAGTCCTTGGCACAGGAGGTGGCATGAATTGTCAGCATAACATCTCTGTCCATATTTATATTTATCTGTAATTTTGCTGGCCTGATTTTAAAAGTCTTTTTAAAAAGTCTCAAAAACTCTTCTTAGTAGAGCAAAGAACTGTCCCATCCAAATGGGGCAGTTGGTAAAAATACTTCAAATATGCTGATTAAACTTTTTTTAGTATGTATTTTTTAAGCATTTGCTGAGCTCTTTTGGAGAATAAGACAGCAAACCACTTTGAAAAGAATTTTCCTGGTAGACTTGATATCTTTGCCTTATTATATGGTCCTTATGATTTAATACAAATTAACTGAGCTGCAGTCTAAGTCTTCTAGAAGACTTCTCTAAAGAGAAGTAAGGATTAAAAGTTTTAGTCAAGAGAGACAGAGAATCAGGTGTGCTTGAAGCTCTGAAATAGATTGTGTGCACATTGGCAAATCGTGCAACTTCTAGGTGTAAAATAGAGATAACAGTTATTACCTGTGAAATGTGTTTTGAGGGGGTGATTAACACTTATAAAATAAGTTCATCTTCCTGAGGAATTGGTGTATTAAAAGGGGTTTGTATTCCTTGAGCTAGAAATAGATTTCAGTTTTTCATGCCCCCATTGCCATGCAATAATACCACATGGATGAGCCTGCACAGAAAGTTTTGCTTTTTACCATCTAAGCTGATACTAAGCAAAATGCGATCCGAGAGCTCTTCTGATTTCTCCTTGAGGTGATGGATTGTTAAAGCTCGTTAGGATCAAGAATACTAGACAATTTGTTACAACAATCAGCTGCCTTATTTCTTTACGGCCTTTTCCCAAGATTTTATGATTTCTCATGTTTCACAACATTATTCCCGGCTTACGGATGAATGAAGGGTAGTTTCTGCATATATGTGTATGCTCCATAATTAGGAAAAGGCTTAAAGTGAAACAAAATTTGTAAATCAGCATTTGGAGAAGTATGCAGAATTTAAATCGAATAACACCTTTCTCTATTACTGCCTAACTGTAATTCATCTTAGGGCATTTTTCCACCAACATTCCATCCAATGATATGGATTCTATGTAAAGATATATCATATTGTACTTTATGATTATACTATATTTAGCTCAAGAGGGTATCGTCATTCTGATTGTAGTAACTAATGAAAAATTGACAAACGAGATGTTGCTAACTGATTCGGCACTGTCTTAGTTACTGATGTAGTATTTGCTTGTGTATGGCAATACATTAAAACATGATAAAATTTAATTGTAAAGGTTTCTTATACTTTATTTCTGTTAAATGTGATTTCAATGCTAATAATGACAATCCAATTTCTAAAAACTCAAGGGAGGAAGCAAGCGCTGTTCATTCTGTTGGAATGATGGAGAAGAAGGAATTTATTGCTTTCCTGAAATGTGTTAAATGTTCCAGGGACTCTTTTTCTTATATGTATCACTGCAGTACAGAGCCTTTCTTGTAGAGTATTTATGGAAGGGTCACACTGTGTCACACAGTAAGGGCAGGAAGACTTAAGACTTAGGCAGAGACAGATGCACCTATTCCCTAAGCTCCAACTGAAGAGGTAAGGAGAAATTATGAAGCAGAAAAGTTGTTTGTTGTTTTTGTTTTGTTTTTAAGCCTGGCATTTGGAGAAGCATTTCTTGCAGACTGGTTTGGAGGAGTTAAATAGGCAGTGACTGACAAATGTGTGGCAATTCGTTAAAATAATGACAGATGTTTTTTTGTTTGTTACCAAGTATATACAATTTCTTTGGCAAATCAGAATGATTAGCAAAATATTGTTTCAAAAGTTAGAATATATAGATGCTTTTTTTTATCTTCTACCTGCTAGATTCTTTTTATTTACAGTTTCTCATTGTGCAGCTGTGAAAGTGTAACTGGCATCCAGATGATACTGCTTTTTATTGTAATTACCCTATGTATATTGTTACTCCAAAGGATTTGGCAATATTTCTGTGCTTTGCTTTTCTGCTAGTGCTGTTCTCTGGATATCCTCCAAAGCTAGACTTAAGGAAGAAGGAAGCTAATCAGAAGTTCTCAGTGTTTTGCAGTCTTCTGTCTGCACTTTTTTTTTCCTCCTTCATTTATTTGTCCTAGGAAAAAAAGGCTGCATTTTTTTTTTCCCCTCTGTCGGAGATAATCATGGTGTTTATTGCATCAGTTTTCTGGAAACTATCCTATATACTAGCAGGTGCAAAAATGCACAAAAGCTGAAAATCTTTATTCACAGTATTATTGTACAGGATGCAGTAATGCAATTATTTTTCATATTTATTTGCACAATTTTTTGTTCGTTTATGTGGAAGTGGTTTCCTAATAGAACAAAGTTCTGCTTATCTCATTTCTCTTCAGTGAGATCAGCTGAGAATATCTGTGGCTCACGTAATTGGGAATCCACTGATCCTTTGTTAAGAGGATTCCTAAGATACTTTATAGAGAGAAGGCTCTTCACATAGCTGCTGCCTCACAGCCAGTGCTAAAAAGGATAATTAGAAACATTTGTTTCTCATTTGATTCCCTAGTTCAAATAAAATTGCTTTCCAAAAGTAAAATCTGACTCTTTCAGATTTCCTTTCCTACTCCACCGTTCATTTGAAGGCTCTTTAGGTGATAGGTCTTACGTCAGTAAGCTTTTTTGTGTGGTTTGAAGATCCTAGTCATTCTTGAACCAAGCAGAAGCCTGCAAATCTGCAAGAGCCTTCTATATATGTATATTTCATTTTCATAAATATACTTCATTATGAACAAGTGCTGTTTGCTGCAGGATCTTTCAGATTCTCCACAAAAGGAACAGGCTTCATGCTGATAAGGTTTCTTAAAATGTTGAGATGACTGTCAAGATGCTGTTCAATTGTTTTATTTGTGACAATCTTCTTCTCATTCCCAAAGTAGGTAACTAATTTCCTGTCAATATTTGAGAATTTCAGTTATGTCTCTCCTGTTTATTTTTTTTTTTTTTAAGTCTTTGGATAATTACAGTTCAGAAGTGAATCAGAAGTGAATGAAAGAGAATCTTTCGCAGGAATTTGATGGTAAGGGCAGGTCATTTAACTTTGCTTTAGTTGATGTGTATTGACTCTTGTTGATTTTCCAGTTGGGAGATAACTGGTGATCAGACCTTTGTCTCCTGCTTCCAGGGTGTAGCTTATATTTGATTTAGCTGCGCCTAAGTTTCATTGTTGTTTTACTTTTTATTTTATTTTTTAAGCCCTTCTCACGTTGTCGTAAATCCGTATTTAACTTGGAACCAGGAAATTCTCGTCAAGAGACCACCCTAGATTTTCAGGAAATTCTCCATGAGAAACTCTAGGTCTCTGGAGAGTCTTCATAAATTACATTCTTGGTACCATTTGCAGACTTAGTTCATGTGTTGCCACAGTTTTGTAGTATGACTAGTATCAAATAATCATGTAGACATCTCTTCTCATCCTGTCCGTTGTGTCAGTAGACCTGGTTTGCAGAAGTGGCATGAATGTCAGGATTTTAGCTAAAATTGAAGCCTGTCTCTACATCTTCCCTTAAGTGTGTGTCTTACTACATGTACGCTGTGGTTACAGCTTCCCTGCTTGATTAGCTCTTGATACTGCTTTGGAGAAAGAAAAAAAAAAAGTTTGCTTTTCTTGCGCTTTGAAAATTAAATTCTGTAGCAAGCCTGGACAACTATTTTGTTTTGATCCTCACTGACTGCATTTCGCACAAGCAGAAATTGCCAAAAAGAGCCCAAAGTTTTGAATTGGTAATAAAACGGAATGCACGAAGTCTACTTTTTTCCCTCCTTCTGATGCTTTTTTGTGCCGTGGGTTCTGTCAGTGAAGACTTGCTTCAGTTGGACTTCAGTTGAATTTTCAATAAAATTCTAGCAGTTTTATATTCTAGTGAACAGCAGTGCAGAGTAAAAGGAAAGTAAAAGAGATACCTTGACCCCTGCCTTGTGGAGCAGCCATGAAGAACACTGCCCCAAAGAGTTAACAATTTCAGTGTAATAAAGGTTATCGCTGGGGAATACAGATGGGCAGAAACAGCGGGGCAGTGCAGCTGTTTTCTGTGCATCAGATATCAAACATTTTTATCTTCATCGTGATAAAGTTGAGTTTTGAATTAAACGAATGTTAAATGAACTAACTGTGCTCATGCTTACAAAGAAAATATGAGAGACAGCCTTACGTTTCCTATTGCTTGATCCAATGGGTCTCTATCACCAAAATACATAGTTCTGACCCCTGCTTTCTGCTAGCACCTGTGCTCCTTTGACCGTTACGGCAAGCCTGCTTAGGGAGCTAAATCAGCAGGAAAATAATGGCCTCTTTGTAGGGGGTTGCATTTTCTAAATCAGCTCATTGCAGGATCAGATTGAACTAACGTAAGTGCATGGGAGAAATCAGGCTGATGTGCCTGAGAGTGACAGGGGAAAGGGATTGCCCCTTCTTGTGGCTTAAATAACAGTTAAATGAAACCTCACCCAGGAAGCCTTGTTGAAAAATTAGAGAGAGAGTGATTGAAGGCTAGCTGGAGTGTGGGCCAACCCTTGTGATGAGGAGTGAGAAAATAGGTGGGTGGGGAATTGATTGTGATATTAGAAAGATATAGGGAAGACAAGGAAGTGCTCCAGAATGAATATAAGTGGAGCAGCGGTTGAAAAAGGAATGTTGCAGTAATTGGCATGCAAAAAAAATGAAATCTTTATAGAACTTTTAGTCTGCAAATACAGTTACAAAATCAGGATATTGGAGGGTTTACACAGCATTTATATCCAGCTTCTCTTATGACTTTTTGCAGTGATTGGGTCACTACATCATTACCCAAAGTACAGATATTTACTCACAGCTTCTGCCTGGGCAACAGTAAAATCCTTTTTAAATTAAGGGGGGTGCTGAAAGAGATTTCAATCTACTACAAAAGGTTTTTATCACTGAATCACTGTATCCTTATTTGGCAAGCATAGGATCTAGTACAACACATTTATGATTCTGCTAATTCACATATGGATTTGCAGTTTTAATTATTAAGCGACTCTTTAAATACACAAACATTTTGCTCTTTCTCATCGCTAAAGGTGATTTTAAAAAGTTTTTAATGTTTTCAACTAACAAGGAAAATCCAATTCATGTCCAGAACACAGTAAAGGACTAGTTCCCACTTTAAGCACAGGATTTTAGTTATCTTTTGCAACTGGGGACTTGAAACTCTTGACAACCAGTATTTTACAGTGTACAAAGTTTGCACATGTGTGTGTTTAAGAGTGCTTTAACTCAATTGAAGTGGTCCTGCTATTTTGAAATGTTAAATGAGAGGGTTTATTTTAAGCCTAGTAGAATTGATCTAAATTTGTAGATTGTTAGATAAGATCCTTGAGCATTTTCTGAATTTGCTGTTTCTACTGTTTGCTTGTAAACATCTATAAAATAAAGGAGAGGATGCAATACTGGTTTTGTAGAGGGATTGCATTCATTGCTTGGGTATGTTCAATATTTGCATTTGCTTTTAAGTTTTTTGTTTTTTGTTTTTTTTTTTTTTTATCTCCTGAGCTGTGCAAATTAGGCTGTTGTTTTAAATGTTTAGAAGATGGTCTCAATTACGATTTTTTCAGTGAAAGTTATAAACTTTCACTTATTATTTTTTTTAAATTAAGTGCTTATGGGAAGAAAGCCACTCTGATCACGTTGAGATGGTAAAAGTGATGCTTGTTGGGTTTTTTTTTTTTTTTTTTATTGTGGCAGAGTCCTGTGTCAGGGTTACACAAGGATCTCAGTGCTGAATGAATGGGTGATAAAACAAAAGCAGAAACTTATTTTCAAAATCATGAAGTAACATATGAAGTGAGGGTTGCTTAGGGGCTATTTCGTTCGTTTATTTCTTTTTCTTTTATGGCTCCAGCATTGTGCTGCAGGTAATAGTTGTTCATAGCTGAGTAATCTCATATTGTAGAGACAGAAATTTTAAGTGCTTTCTAAGAGAACTGATGACCAGTTACTCTTTTTGATAATATTTTGGAACATAAAGTGTCTTATGAATGGCATGTACGTTGCATTTGTCAAGTTAATCCTCACTTAAGACTTTGTGCCAGCTCTGCAGAGGTACTAAGAAAGGAATTAGTATAGCACCTGGTTTAGAATAGCACTCTTAAATTTCTTTTATCTACAATATTTTGAAAGATGTGTCCTTCAAAATGGTCAGCAAAACCTTTTTTAGGAGTTCATGGGCAAGTAGTAAGCATTTTTTTTTTTTAAAGCTGTTGCAAAGTCTTTTGTATGGACCTCTTTGCTTGAAAATGTTTTAAATGCACTGTGGATATGCCTATCAAAATGAATGAAGTGACTTCTAGTTTTGTAACTGCTTCTAATGCTTATTCTCAGATTTATAATAGGAAGATTTAAATCATGGCCATGGCAAGCTTAGAAAGCCCCTGATCAATTTATATTCAGTCTAGTAATAAAAAGGGTTTTATTTTTAGTAGTTAAATCTCTACAACTGAATGTTTCAGTGGGAGAAAGTGTTAAGAGAAATTCCGTTTAGTAGTATACTGGTATAAGTTAATATATAAAGCCCTAATAAACACAATTTTTCAGGTTAGTCAACGATTTATCTAATTTCTTTGCAAATGTGTTGTCACTTAATAAGTGGGAGAAGTGATCTAGTGCGTGTTTCAGATGCAAAGCTCACGCTAGCCTGTGAAGAATGAGAAGAAGTAACAGCAAGTGCAGATTTGCTGCTGTTGTGAGGGAGAAGCCATTTAGGAGAATATCTGAACTCTGGCAGTCACCTCTCATTTGCTTGGGCTAGGTATGGAAACTATATGACTTACACTGTCTGACCCAGCTGCTGACAGCTCCTATTGCCAGAGCCTGTGATAAAATACACTGAAGGGAGAGTGTTGCGCTCTTCCTTTGTTCTTGTGCTTAGAGAAATTCTCTGGTGGCTCAATCTGGAACCTGAACAGCCTTTTTAATGTTTCTTCAGTCCTTTTACCTGCTGTTACAGGGCAATTATGAGGAATGGTAGGATAAGCAGCATCTTTATATTTTTGGAAATAAGATGCGGTTAAGAACATTAGGTAACAGTCTCACATAGCTTTCTATATAGAAGGTTAAATGCTGTGATAATTTATTAAAATTTGATCATAGTTGGCACTGGTTTATTGAATTAACCCTGATGAAGTATAAAATCAGTGAAATACTCCTGCAGTTGTGAATGCTGTCACCTCGAGAAGGCTGAAAGGTAAAAGCATCAGAAATTAGTTGAGTTTCAGAAAAAATGAAGAGGCAAGGCGTTATTTAACGTTGTGTCTGATATGTTCTATTAGTGTTGATTATAATTACAAGCATATGCAGAGCTCTAGGCTACCAGTAGTCACTGTGTTCCTATTGCCATTCAAAACAACTGCGGCACTGCAGTTGAAAAGGCACGCTCTGTTTATGCAGTGCCTTTCTATCATGGATAACTGTATTTTTATTCTGAAAAAATGTATACAGGCAAAAGCATAGAAAGTGAAGCAGAAAAGGGAGCTCTGAATAAAACACAGAAGAATCATTCTGTCAATAGGCACAAATGAAAGCAATAAGGACAAGAGTTAAAATTCAAGTTGGTGGTTGTGAGAGTGCCCACATTGGAAATATATTCTTGTCATACTACCTATATTTGTATGTTGGAATCTTTCCCTCCTTTTTGTAAAAAATAAACATTAGAACACATATTTACAAATACAGCAGTGGTTAGCTTGAATGCCAAAGATTTATGGGAGCTTTGTGGAGGAAGGTCAAATTTCATATATAAGAATATCATAGAATCATAGAATGCTTAAGGTTGGAAGGGACCTCTAGAGGTCATCTAGTCTAATATAAACAGGTTAAACACATGCAACTAAGGAGGACTCTGAGCTGAAAATAATTAGAAGCTAGAAAGGATGGGAGGGAAGTCTGCTGTTTTCCTGCTCATTTCTTGCTCTTCCCTAGACTTCTACTCACAACTGTTGTTGAAAGGAGAGCACGGACTGAATACACCTTTGGTTTGACCCTGTATGTTGAGAAAATGAACATTAAGAAATAAAAGAAGGGCTACATGTTAGTGAGGAAAGATGTATGAAATTTAAGCTAATGGGATTGCTTTTAAAGTCATTGAGGAAGAGTTTTTTTAAAATAGCCAGTCAGTTAACACTCTGGCAGTTAAGACACAATTCAGTGTGTATGTGGTAAGTCACTCTTGCTCTGTAACTGAAGAATAACTTTGCGGTGTCTGGTGCATGGGACATATTTAGAAAGTGCTTGATGAAATATGCCGCCAGCAGGGAAAAAAATAATAGAATCAGATCAGTTTTGCAGGTTGTAGGAGTCTTTCATTTTATATTTGAACAGTGAGCATTATTTTGAAGGTGAATTTTCTCATACAGCTGCAGGAAAATATAAACACATTATTATAAAAACAAAACAGCCTGGAAGAACAATAATGATCAGAGCAGAATACTTGGATTTTCCTAATGTTACAAAGCCCAGCAAAGAACAAAAAAAGAAAAGCATTGCAACTGTAAGCTATAGTGGTATATAAACCATATGCAGAATATTAATAGAAATTTTAGAGGAACTGTGTAAAATATTACAAATTTTTAGAAAAGCTTTTTGAATTTCCAAAAGATATCAGATGTTCAACAAGGTAAGACACCTAGAAGGAAGAAAAAAAAGTTGAGATATAGCTGTAGTGAGTCTGTGAGAAGTCTTGCTCTTTTGGCTGAATCTTTTGAGATGACCAAATTGTGCCTTTTAATAGGAGTGAAAGATGAAAAGCATGAATCAGTGATCTGAGTCTACTATGCCAAAGGCTGTAGAAACTTCAAACTGACCAACGAGCCTGCCTCTAGATGAGGAATGTAAGTGGAGCAAGCCTAAAGACAAAATATAATGGTCGCAGGAAAAGCAAACACCTGCAATTATGTTAGAGAAAAAGTAATCTTATGAGTTTGTTTTTTTTTTTTTTTAAACAGGATGACAATGGCATTTTATGTCCAAGTTTTCAAACCAAGAAACTCCATTTTAAGAAAGCAAGTAGTGACTAAAAGGCTGAGATTTTAAATGTAAATGCAGGTCAGAAATAACAGTTTGCGTATTTCCAAATAGTGCTAAATGCATAGATTAAACAGGTCACGGGAAACATGGGAAATTAAAAGCAACATATTGTTTATCAGAAAATGTCGTGGACCTACAAAGCCTTTCTGAGTTGAATAGGAGAAGAAAGCAGAATTACAACGACACAAAACAAAATCACATAAATCACATGTGATACAGTCATAGTCCTTCTGGAGTTAAATAAATTACAACTGCAATAAAGAAGAAAAGTAGACCACCATTAATGCTAGATCAAGAAAATTCTTTCCAGCTATGTGAAGGTAGTTAGATATAGACATGAAATAATGTGCTAGGTGAACTTGGACCACTCTTAGAATACCTTTTTTTTCTTGAATCAAGGTCCCTGTTAATAGCAAGCATGCTGTACTGAAGATGATGTGCAGTGATGTTCATATTGAAAGTTTTCTGTGTCCAGAGACAAGGCAAAATCAAATAGGATGTAGCGAATGGCCCTCATTTTAAGAGCTTTTAAACAATGCAGTTGCTAATGCACTTAAATCACCTTCCTTACTTGCCGGTTGACACTTCCAAATCCAAATATTGTGGAATATGCATAATGGCTGCCTTATTGAGCACAGATTTGTGTCACTAAATACCAACCTGAACAGAGGAGGAGGGCATCAGAGTGTCATTACCACACGGAAGCATAGAAGGACACGTGGCCTGTCTGCTTAACAAGCAGAGTGGCCCTTGCCAGGCAGAATTTGGAAGGAATCTAAGAGTAAATTGTACAACAAAGGTTTATAAGTGCAGATATCTGACTTTCTGTCAGGCTGCCTTCCAATACTACGGGGACTACTGAGATGAGATGATGAGAACTGGAATTTTCTCAAAAACACTTGGAAAGATTATCTGCAAAGTAGGCTATGTGGCTAAATCTCACTGGCAGAACAAACAGCAAAAAGAAAAAAAAAGAAAAAAGACCATGAAAATGCATAATCCCATGTATGAAGGCTGAAATAAAAAATAGAAATGGGATTTTTTGCCATGTATCACTCATTATTTGGTTGCTGAAATACTGTTGAGCACAGAGGCCATGAACCTATCAGGGGAACTTTTCAACAGATGTCCAATCTTTACTTGGATATAGCAGAAAATAGATGCATCTCTTGCTATAAGCCAGGGACTTGACTTCATGCAATCAGTTCAATTACAGTGTGTAGTTTAATAAATATATCCAAGTCAGTCATAACATAGCCAAGCATGTGTTTACAAGAGCTAAGACTTAAAAACATCAAAATGAGACATAAGGCAAATCATTCTTAGTAGTAGCCTACTACAATACTTAGATTCAGGGTTAAAATTTAGTTTTGTCCTAAGCTAGTCTGTTACTTTCCAGTGTCCTAGCACACAAGAGTCATGTATTGGGTTACCTGATAAGTGGTGGTACAGTTAGACCTGCAGTATCAGCTTGCATGACGAGGGATGCCTGTACTCCTGGCAACCTGAGAAGATGCATCTGGTTCGAAGACAGAGCAGGGCACAGGAACATGAAGCATTTCGAGTGTTGGAGATAAGGTGGATATGGCAGAGTTGGGTTGTCTTTAGGGCTGCAGAAAAACATCCTGTTTTGCTAGTCTTATAGCATAACTTGCTTATCTCCTAGATAGAGTCAAAGATAGTCAAAGGTAATATAAGGTAGAAGACAAGTGGTTAAAATATTTTTCATAAATGTAATGAGAACATACCAGTCCCTTTTCTTTCTTGTCTTCTTGGGATTGCAGGGATTGACATAGGAAGTTTTGAAGGAAAACAGAACAAAAACTTCTTAATTCTGATATAACACTAAAATGTCTTACACAAAGTATTAAATGGCTCATGCCTACATTTTCCAAACTCTCTGGTTTGATATTTGCCTTTGTAACCCTTGCAGCAGCACCTTTAAGCACAACCTGGTATGTTCAAGTCACACTGCTTGGCCTTTTACTTCAGTGTTTGTCATTACAGTAGCCCTTGTGATGCTTAGGTAGTGATTTTGCATATGAAATAAAAATCTGGAATAAAACATCTTGTTTATAGTATTTCATGCAGTATGTCCATAGTATATTTCATAAGGTAGATGCTTGCAGTTCACTGCTCTGAAAGTGCATCTGTCACGGTAGCTGTGTGCGGTGTTGGATTCCACAAACGTGAACGTCTTGTGGCTTTCAAGAAGCGAAAGCAGCACTGCTTTTCTTCAGTTTCCTTTTCATATGCATGCTGTCAGCATGGTGATTAGGTACTTGGTGATCCCCAACAGTTGTCTACCTGTTGGAAAAAATTGAATTTCTTTTTATGATTGATAGTTTCTGCATATTGTTATAACAACTTTATTTGGAATTAAATCACATTTTTCTTAGATATTCTGTTGGTATAATCCTGTGACATTAGTGGGAATATCACCCTAATGAAGTTCACATCTGAGTCTTTGGTTCAGGCCAAGTAATCTCATTGCTGTCCTGCAGCACTCTGACCTTTAATTTGACCCATCTGGAAAGAAAAAAGGAAAGATATTTTTATCTCAGACCTATTTTAGATTCATTTCATAATACAGTTCTACAAATATTTGTGTTTGTGTTGGCAGAATTGTCACAAATATTTGTGACAAATGCTCAGGATGGCGTGCTGAGGTGCTGCATACAGATTTGTTATGACTGGGTAGTATCCCAGGTCCTTTGAGGTCGGTCGGTCTATCTGACCACTACTTCCCGTAATTCCCACTTGTAGCCTCCCTCTTGCACAGTCTGGATCTGTCTTCTGCCAGGTCTTTGGGATTTCCAGTCTCTCTCCTTCCCTAGGCAGCATCTGCCTGCTTTGCTGTTCCCCTAAACAGTTTTCCCTCCCTATCTGTTCATTTTAATGCTCCTCTTAACCTTTCTTCCATTTCAGTTCCACCAAGACTTTTGGTCCTTAAATGCTTTATTATGCTAAATTTCAATTTCCTATCCTAAAACAAGGAGGTAGAAAAATTCGTGGAAGATTAGCTGGGTCTTGAGCAAGATTGTTTTTTATTCCATGTTGTGCTCAGAAATGACTAGTTATTGTGACTGAGAATTGAGGGGAGAGGCAGCAGGGTGGAAGAGTGCTCTGAGGCAGATGCTTCAACGACATGATTCCAGATCAGACTTTTAATTTGGCTAGCTTATAAGAAACTTAAAGCAGGTTAGGGCATGCCTACAAAGAGAAGAAATTTGATGATGTGGTTACTTTTTTGCAATGCTGCTGTATAGTTATGCTGGTATAGTCCCATGATTATTTTTATTCTAGCTTGAGAGAGTGTTTTTCAGGCACAAGGGCATTTGTTAGTTTATATTGCTTTCTAAATGTTTTAAGTTAACCTGGCACTCTTCTGTTAGAATAAGTGTGTCTAGATAAGGAATTAGGCCTCTACTATACTTAATCTTCCAAGAAAGCTCCCAGAGAAGACAGCCCTCACTACTGGGGAAAGTCAGTGCAGCCCTTCTGATCCCTGCTTGCTGACTGCAAGAGCAGCTGGAGGAAACACAAAGGGGCAGATGTGCATCGCCAAATAATTCACTCTTTTTTCTCTATTTTGTTGTTTTGGCGGAAGAAAGGAAAAGCAGTGTGTGGGGCAGGGGGTGGGAGGGAGACTTTATGTGATGGAAAAGAGGAGGTTAATCCTGTATTCATTTTCATAGATCCTATTTAAATATCATGCATTCTTCAGTGTAATTTTGTGCAGGAAGAACTACAAACTTTGTTTTCTGCTAATGATTTTTATTTTCTTATTCCTAAGTTGTGTGTGTGTGTTTGTTTTTGTTTTGTTTTTCCTCCTCCCCCCTGCCCTGAAAATGGGTATGTCTGGCCTAGTGAACTCCTGTGGCTTACGTAAGAAAATAATCATGATAAACTACCCTTTCCAGTTCTTGGCCGGTGTTGGTTTTGTTTGATAAAGTATCTGGTTTAAAAGTAGAACAAATGATAAGACTTTCAGGAACCTGTTCCTTCCAGGCTGGATTTTTCTTAAATTGGTCTTACTGGCCTAATACGAGTTGGAGCAGCCTGCTCTGACAAACAGGATTTGACAGTATGTAAAGTAACCTTACTGTGTCACAGATGGCTGAATTCTCAGAATAATTCCCAACCATGGAGCCAATTATCATTTATTTTTAACCTTTTCTTGTGACTTTGGACTGCTTATTGTTGCATATACTTCAACATAAGGTGTTCATGATGTGCTGGGGACTTTTTTGTAGCTTGAAAGTATTGCTTGTATTTAATGTAAAGTAAAATCAGAAGAATATGATGTCTTTTCCAGAAAACTGATTTCTTACTAATTTAATCACACTAAACTCAGTCCGTCTGTGTAGGAAGGGATGCTGGCATATTTAGATGTGATAGTCTGGTGAGTATAATTTGTTAAATGGAATTCATCCCTAGTTTAATAATACCACTCTGCTAGGAGGAGGTTTGCTTTGTGTGTGAAGATAAACCAAAGTCCTGATAATCTGAGGTCCATTCAGATTATCTCCTAGTCAAAGATGTTAACTCTTCATCTTGGACAAATATAAGGGATTATATTTTGTTTGCCTAAATAGCTTCTTCAGTTTTCATTTTATACAACAAACTTTCCCTTTCTAAAAACATACTGTTCCAAATAACATCCTGCTGCTATACAGATAATGTGAGAACTGCTATTTTATACCACAGATACACCCACGTTTCATACATTACTGTGTGATCCATGAATATTCTTTTGAGCTAAACTTTTCAGTGTGCTTTTAGTAGTACTATGTAGGCTTGAAATGTTAGTCTAATTGCCTTTTTTTTTTTTCTCCCCAGTGTCACTGAAATAATTGGGTCTGGCATATATAGTTGATAAGGGGAAAAATATGGTCCTAATAATCAGGATTTTTGTAGCCAGTTGGAAGATAGAAGCTTATGTAAAAGTCTTTTGGTATTATAAGTGGAATAAACAAATCTGGATGTCTGGAGGAAAAAAAAAGAACCAAACAGAGCCCATAGTGTGAATGAAATATGGGGTCCTGCTAGCTGAAGATTGCATGCATACCTCCTTGGTGTGTGGATACTGTAACTGATTAAAAAGACCAGCAGGAGATTCATGCTAAATGCTATGCTTTTTCTTGTTAAACCATTTTAGTGGAGAAGATTGAGTAACAAGTACCAGTTTGGATCAAAGCCTGAGTTTTGGTCTACTCTGAGCAAGTCTTGGCAGAAGCAGGAATTACAGGTTTGAGAAAAGCTAGTTTGGACCACCAGTTTCATGTCTGCATGATGATATACTAGTAACGAGTACAACATGGACTGTTATTTCCTAAAATATAAATAGTGATCAGTGAGGCAGGGTTGTTTGTGGGAGATTCTGAAAGAAACAGCCAGCGTTTATAGGTACAGAAATAGGACAGGCTTTGCTATATTCTTATAAGTGTCGTAGTTATTTTAATACAGTTACATAAAGTACATCATAATAGCAGTCTAGAAGAACATTAGGTCAATGTTAGCAGCATTAAGGAGATGGTTTGAGATGAGATATTCAGTAATGGAGTGGAGGTAATGTCTAACTAGCAAAATGAGGTAGTTTTGTAATACGAAATCATACCATATTATTGTTGTTGATGCACATTTGCCTAGAGTTGTGTTCCTTTCCAGAAAATGTTCTGCATCTCTGCATTGAGATATGTGCAAATGTGATGTTTCTTCCAAACATTTTAATTTTGAAAAAGAGGGTTTGTATAAAGGGATTTGTAAAAACCCGACACGGATTTTTTGAAGTAGTATAATACAATGCTTTAAAAAGGAATATACATGAAAGACTCAAAATTATAGTGACAGATATGTGTATGATCAAAGACTCTTTTGACTGAAATAGCAATAACTCCAAGGCCCCGCAAAGTCTTGCAGATCTGGAGTAGAATGGAAGTGAAAAGGGAGAGGGCACTTACGTATGTGGCACAGGTGCTCTTGTACATGGTAGCTAAACCATTAACGACTTCGGTTTCTGGAGCAGCTTTGGAAGGCGCTGGTGAACGGGACAGGCGTGTGTTAGTGGGTGTCCCCATGGCAGTCTGAGCACCCTGCAGTATCATTTGTCATAGCGACAGGTTATTAGGAGGAGAACAGATTATTGCTGTTCATATAAGATGACAATTAAAGTGATACTGTAGATCAGATGAGCAAACTGTGCTCCGTTTTCCTTGGTTGAACTCTTGAGAAGACTTCAGCAGTTTTCCGTGTTCGTAAAGTACGTGACAGCAAATAATGTGACCCTAGATTGCGGTATTACGAAGCACCCCAAAAGCAGAGGCTTTTGTTGCTTTGCTTCTTTCAGGTCTGGTATGCTGATGCACCCAGTATGTTCTTGCACTGATCTCCTTTCTTCACTATCTCTCTTTCTACCGTAGGGTCACACTGAACATATGTTTTTTGACTGTGTATAATGGTTCACGGGTAAACAGTACTGGCTTAATACAGTTAGGAATTGGTAGTTTTTCAGGTTTGACAAGGAATTGCCTCATTCTGATGTGTTATGCTGTTTATAGCCAATTCCATTTAAATTTGTCATCTCTATGGCTAGAGATTTTGACATACCTAGTTCAGTGCTCTCTAGCTTTGCTAAAGAGGCTTCTGTTTTAAGTTAAATAAAAAAGCTAGTGTGATTATATGACTGTGGTACGTATCAGTACAGTTCACATAAAGTTATGTAACACCTTGAGGATTATCTAAGGTTAAAATGCCTATCCTGAAATTCCATCCTGGGATCAAAAAAATTCTTATGTACAACATGAATTGTAGCAGTCAGACTTCAGACTCACTCTGAAGTGCCTGATTAATGCAGGGCCTTTTGATTTATGAATAGGATTCACAAGGTAAGGTTTCAGTCTCACCGCTTGCTCCCTGATTCCTTCCCCATGAAAGACAATTTAGTCATTTATACTTTAAAGCTTTGACTCCGTCTACATTGTATTTTATATTCATCTTTTTTGTCACTTATTTTTTAATGGGCTTTGCAGACTCCAAACCATGTTGCTTCTTAGTTGATTCCTTCTACTTAGACCCTTGGTATTGATTGCAATATTCTTTTTTATTAGATGTTGATGTATTTGTTATTGTATGTATTGTATGATATTAGTGATGTATTAGATTCCCACTTAGGAATATCTTCCCTGCCAGGGAAGCTGTGGTTGCTTTAGGGGACAAAAATCCTTCTAATTATTAATGGAATGTAAACAAATATTATTTTCCTTTCAAGACAGTTTTTACAAACAACATTTTGGAAGGAGTATTTTAATTGCCTAGTTGGTTAATAAACACCTTCCTAATTTCACTTTCTGGTTTTTAAGTAATAATTAACGTCCAGTCATGTCACTGTCTCCTGCTTTAAACTTTTTGTTTCTTTTTTCCCCCCCCCCCCAAACTGATACTTTTTGAAAGTGTTTTTTTCAATGAAATATACTGATGAGATAAAACTCTTTTTTTTTCACCTTGATTTCTGCTGCTGTTTATGTTCCTCCTGCTGTTCTTCAAATCCTCTTACTGTAGTGGCTAGCTACTTACTGTAGTGGACTAGTTACTACAGAGGTTATTTCCTGCAGAATTGAAATAGGGTTGTTTGGAAGGAAAGGAAGAGAAGAAAATGATGGGAGCTAAAGTCACAAATCTAAAGAAATTCTGGCTTTATTACTTCTGCTGTTCCTGAAAGAATTTATGCAAAAGTTCATTATTTATGGACTGGTAGAGTAATTAAAAAAAGCGCATCTTAAATATTCAAACAACCGTGCAGCAGACGTGTGTTAAGACTAATGTGAAATGAGTATCTAAGACTAATGTGTATCTAAGGAACCTTTACTATTTAGTAGGTCGATTGTGATACAAATCACAAACTTTTTGGTCCACCTCATTATGAAACATGAATTCTTCATTTTTAGGAATCCATTTCATTTTTATGAGCCCATCACATTTTTATTTTTGTTTTGAATTACAAAAGGATTGTGTTTTCAGTGGAGTTCTGTCCATTTAGTTTTCTTCCCTCATCATTTCCTTGCAGTCTGGTCAAATGGAAATCTAGATATGCTGCCAGGGGGATGTAACCTTAGTCATCAATCAAACGTCTTTAAATGGAGGTGCTCCAGCAAATTATTATGGAAGAAAAAAACTGCTCAGGTTTTTGGTTGAATTTATTTAGTCCAAAACAATTCTTTCATGACAGCAAGGAATTTCACATCTCTCCATTTGCTGTGAATTGAAAGGTGTCAACAGAAGAGTAAATAGGTCATAGTACAAAAATAGATATTTTTGCCCTGAGCCAGTCTAATAAATGTACAGGAGAAGGCAGTTTCTTTTACCAGGATTCTTCTATCATTAGCTTTAGTGTCTTCCCTTGTTGCGGCTCTAATCCAAACACCTGTGCTGATCTTTGGGCTTTACTGGCAAGTGCATCTTCAGCTCAGAACAGTTAAGGGTAAAACAAAACCAGCGTGAATTAATTCTGGGCAATACACAGATTCAGTTACTGAACTGAAAGCATGCTTTACTCCTAAAATTAACTCTTCATAAGGAATTCTCTGTAAACCTTTTGATTTACTGATTGGCTTTTTACAAGAGGAGTGTTTTTTTTTTTTTTGTTTGTTTGTAGTCATTAATTTTATTGCTGATCTGACACATCAGGGATTTCATCAGTTGAATGAAAAAATGCTTGCTAGTAATTCGGACTTTTGAATCTTTTCTTACCTACTGTCATTAAAAACAATCTAAAGCTGTTGCTGAGTAGGTGATTTGTATTTTGAAAAAAAATACAAAAATCATCTAAGAAAATGATTGGATAATGGATGAGTTCTGTTCAGAATTCTTTCTCTGCGTAAGTGTAGTGCATGTCAGATAAAGCTACTAGCATAATTTTTGCTGCTTCAGTATTTGACATAATTATATGATAGCAGTCTGCCAAATTGCTTGAGAATGTCACCCAAACAGACAAATCACAATGCCACTAGAATATATTCTATGTACAGTATGTAAAAATATTTAACTTTACTGCAACAGTTGTCTTTTAGTGGCACTTTTTTCAGTGAAAGCTCAATTTTGTCCACTCTGTATTTCTGCAAAATTGTATACAATTCAAAACAAATAACTGAAATATTTTGACACCAAAGTTGTGGAATACGCAAAGTTTAATGTTCTCTCATTCAATATAAAATCAAATTATATTGATTCTTGTGAAATTGAAATTCTGTTTTCAACGTTGAGAGTTGTAATTAACTGAGATTATTGTAATTAATAGTTTCCTTGCTTATATGTACAAGCTCTGTGTGTTTTTTGAGCTCTCTCTGTTTAGGTAATCCTAGAACAGTAATAGAATTTTTGCTTCCATGTTCTCTTGTTTCTTTAGGTTTCCGGGTCAGGCCTTTTTCTGGTCAACTTACTGATATATTTTGCCTATATAAACGTTTTATATATATATATGTGTGTGTGTGTATATATATGTGTGTATATATATATAAAATATATATATTTACCCATGTGGCTGAGCTAAGGGATTTGGGGGGGGGGGGGGTATATTGTTCCTTTTTTCCACAGTCCTGTCAAAATATTTCTTGCTCTCTACGCGTATGTTCCTCCTTTCGCTTAAATAGATTTATAGGATAAGCAACAATATAGGTTTAAGTAACTGAGAGTGTACCAGAATATTAAAAGCCTCAGAAACTCGATAGAGGGGAAAAAAAAGTCATCCTGAAGTCACTTGATACAGGAGCTCTTTCTGGAATTCACCTCTCGCTCGTCTGGTTCTGTCCCTGATGTGGCTAAGTAGCAACTGTTCTTTTTGCCTGAGCCCTTGCTGTCACTTACCTCTTGCATTTTTTCAAGTCTCTGCCCCTGTATTTTTTCTTTTCCATTCGTCATTTACCATGACATTTTTCAGCTCTTTACTAAAATAAGAAGTTCCACTAAATAATTGAAATCTAATTTATCAATAGAATAAAAATTGTGATATTTCATGAGCTGTTGTTCTAGAAATGTTTTCATTATTGAATTTCACTGTAACCAGATGCGGTAAATCTGTTCTGCTTGTATTTAGCTGAATTTATATTTTGAATTGTCAGCTTAAAGAAGGGGATTTTTTTAATTCTAATATATATAAAATCATAAATATGATTCAAGTAAATGAGATAATTTCCAAAGACTTTATAGATTTATAATAGAAATATAACAACTGTGTAAAGAAAAAAAAAAAGTGGAGAAAGCTGACTGCTTGTCTTCTGCATCACAGATAAGTTCACTTTTAGGAAAGCAACAGCATGTGAAGCAAGATTCAGTAATTCCTTTTCTATAGTAACTTACAGTCTCTCCATACTACTAGGTGTTCTAAAATGAGATGGGATTCCCAGGATGTTTTTTCAAATAATAGCTGTTGGGCATTGGCACTGATGGCCCATTCTGGAAACAATTGGCAGCATTGTGTGGGGTTTGGATCAGTACATTTATTTCTGTGTTTTGATATAAAATTGGTTCCCTTCCACCGCCTCGCTAGTGTAAGTGCACATTGTTCCCCCTGCATGTGAAGAATGGGGTTACTGTGAACTCTGGCAAACCTTTCGCTCCTATTGTGTTGAGGTAATTTGGGGATTCGGAGTAAGTTTAAATTTGAGTTCTGCTTAGTTGATTACAGCTAAATGGCAGAAAAAATGTCTATTTATAAAACATACTTGATAATGTAATTCATAGTTCATTAGCTGTAGTAACCAGTATCTTTCACTATTTTTTTCCCTCGTGTTGCTTTAAGTATTGTCTGGGGTTTGGACACCCTAAAACGTGACTTTGTTGTGAATTCGTTTTCTCATACATTTTTAGCATGCTAAGATATACATTTTAAAGTTGAATTAACATTTTACATTCTTAATTAGTTTGTAGCTTATTCCTTTCTTTTGTAAGAAACTTGTAAAACTGGTAATTGCTTTTTAGAGAAGGTGGCTTTCCTTAAATGGCCTGTTTATTTAATTAAAATATAAGGAAAAATAATTTCAAGTGTTTTAGTGATACCTCTTTCCTTTTCTCAACAGTTATCAAAATCTTGCTAAAGTGATGGCATAAACTAGTCAAAAGGAGTTCGGATTACGTCATGGATATCCGCAATGGTGATTGATAGTGTTACGGTGGCGCAGTGGGAATCTGCAGTATCGCATGTCAGAAGCTTGTATTTCTTTTACTTTTGTGATGGTAAGAGCTTTCTGTATTAAATAAAAAATAACTTTTAGAATGATTTATTTCTTCAGAGAGTAACATGGCAAATCACCAAGATTTTTGTCTTGCATGTTGTTTTTAGTGTATGCTGAGTGCAGCAGTAATTACTTACCATAGTGTGCACTGGAATTTGATTTGTTTGCTCCTTGTTATTGTTCATTTGAAATGTCACTTACCACTCCATATCTGTGATAGCTTTATATCGATTGGCCTAGGTAAAATGGACTGTGTAAATGATCCCTGTTTGTCATGTTTGTTTTCATCCCCAAATGAGAATTTTAGCCAGACGGTACTGCACTTTTTGTGTGAATGGGGAGAATATCCCAGGAAGTTTATCCATACAGGAAATAGGTGTGAAGAGCCATTGTGTACAATACGTAGGTACATTTTTGTTTATCTCTTTATTTAGCCAATTCCCTCTTTTGGGGGCTCACTCTATTTTCTCGTTGGTCATCTTTGTCCTACGTTATTGCTGCTGATGGCACAAAGTGGAAGTTAGTGCCCCCGAAGTCCTCTATGTTGAGGCAAACAAGCAGTGCACTTGCCTGGACATAGTGTGAAGCTGCAGGAGCAGTGTAAGCCTGCCTGCACAACCCGGCTCATGGACATTTCCATGTTGTAGCTGCTTTTTTGTGTAATATTGTCCTGACAGCTTTTACACTGCTCTCCCTGCAGGCAGCCTTGCTCGTCTGCCTTTCCGGCAAGTGCAGGGCTGAGCGGCACCTTCCCCCTTTCCCAAGGAGCCCAGCTGGGAGAGTGGCCAGGGCCACCCTGCTTCTCTTAACAGGAGAGCAGGAAGGATCTCCTCTTCTGTCCCAAGTTTTAGAGCTGTAGCTTGCTTGGTTCAAATGCAGGGAAGATTCCAGACCATCTGAGAGGTCTCTCATGATGAGAATTGCAGAATTTATCTTGTGTTTTTTGAATTTAGAATAACTTCATAGTTCTTTTGCTGCCCTAGGAAGTGTGTCAGGAAACTTACCTTGCAGACTGTGTGGGATGAATGCAGAACTGGCACTTTATGCTTACTAAGTAAATACTGAAATATATTATTATGTCTTGGACATTAAATCATTGGGACTTTTGTGTATTGTTATCAAGCATTAACAATAATTTAAATGTATGCCATAGTTTTTCATTTTGCTAGGATTTTTCATTTCATTATTCCATAGCTGACTTATGTCTTATTTACAGCTTTAAATTATAAATTCAATTTACTTCATTTGTTTTTCTCGTCATGGATTATTACAAATAATAATTAGTCTGAGACTAAAATTTATATTCAGCTATTTCTCTTTACTGGCTTTCTCATAACAAAATTGAATGTTATTGATTTATTTTTAGTATGGATGAAAAAAAATAAAAGAATGCCTATTGAAACACTTTTCCTGCATCCTTGTTTGCCTTTCTAAATAGCATATAATATGCTTGATTCAAAAATTAATAACTTTAGCATTCACATCATATGGTGGCTAAATTTGGCATTTGGGTAGATGGAAAAGGGAAGATGTGGCATCATACACAAAAGTGAATCTGTTCATTAAGGATATTATCACAGCTTCATGGTGACGTGGAGTTTGATGCATTGATAGAAGAGGGGTAAGATTGAACTAATTTCTGTTAAATGTTATTTTGAGTTTGGGCAAATTGGGTACGCCTACATTTCACAGTGAAATCTCAAATAAGATGCTCAAACTGGATGTTTTTAACTTAAGCTTGAATATAAATTTATTTAAATATGAGATAGACCATGATTCACTGTGCTGCCCGTGAAAAATAAAAACTTACAGCCTTCTATAATACCTCATAGGAGATTAGTAAGAAGACAGAGCCAGTCTTGTTGAGATAGATGGTGCAAAAATGGAAGAGTGGTCATAAATGGGAAAAAAAAGAGGCTCCACCTGGATATAAGAAGAAATACTGTCTCAAGAGTAACTAAGCACTAGAATAGGTTGCCCTGAGAAGCTGTGGGATATCTGTACTTGGAGATTTTTGAGACTCAGCTAGACCATCCCTATGTAGCCTTACCTGATCTTTATTTTGAATGATTTTGTGATTCTGCTTAGTTTTTACTATTAATAAGTGTAGCTGTTTTTACTGGTATGGTTTTTTAAAATCATCTGTTGAATTAGATTTGCTGTTCTATTTTGTTACTTATAAATTATTTGTTCTTGAGGCTTAAGCAACAAGTGATTTAAAAATATGTTTTTTAATGGCTTGCACCTTAATGTGCGGTATTATTTAACATGAAACTGGGATTTAAGAATGTGATTTGAAATCTCATCTAAATAGACAACTAATAATTCCACTACAATATGCTCTATGTACAGTATGTAAAAAATAATATATTTTTATAGGAGTAGTCTAATTCTACAAAATATAATCAATATCAATTATATTCATATATGAGTCTTTAAGAGAGGGTAAAAAAAAAAAAACACAAATAACCACGTCAACTATTTTGGAGTTGGATTTTTTTTGGCATTTATTGGCAGAGAAAGAAGTGATAAGAAGTGATATTTTGCATAAGCATACGCAGCTTCTGCTAAGTAGAATTGTGGCAATATATTCAGAATTTCTGTGTGTGTAGGAATTTTTCTCACATATTTCTTTCTCATGTCTTGTTTTGCTTTTTTGAAGGTTTCCCAATGAGTGGATCATGATGAACATACTTTAGGGACTTGCCGTAGTATGGCTGCTTCTCGATCTACTCGTGTTACAAGATCAACAGTGGGTTTAAATGGTTTGGATGAAAACTTTTGTGGTAGAACATTAAGAAACCGTAGTATTGCTCATCCAGAGGAAGTTTCACCTCATCCTCAAGTAAGATCAAGGTCACCAAAGAAGAGACCGGAGTCTGTGCAAGCTCAGAAGGGAAGTAACGGTGGGAGAACTACTGACTTGAAACAGCAGAGTGCTCGGGAATCATGGGTGAGCCCTAGGAAGAGAGGGCTGTCTACTTCAGAAAAAGATAATGCTGATAAACAAACTGTGGAAAATTGTGAAAAAAGACAAGCAGAACCTGTATCGCCTGTTTTGAAAAGAATTAAGCGCTGTCTTCGCTCAGAGGCACCCAACAGTTCCGAAGAAGACTTGCCTGCCAAGACAGAGAAGGAACCATTGGAACGTAAAAGCTTAGTGTCGGACAATGATGCGGGGTCTCCAGGGACTAAGCGAGCTTGTCGATGTCTTATATTGGATGATTGTGACAAAAGGGAAGTTAAAAAGGTGAATGTTTGTGCGGAAGGATTTAATAACTCTGCAATAGTTGAAGAGATTGCAGGCTATCAGACTGTCAATGGAGTTGGTGAGAGAGACTCAAATTCTCTAAACTGTGATGACTGTCAGCTTGATGGGAACGCTAAGCAAAATAGTGCTGGTTCCTGTACGCCCATGGACAAAACGGTAGCAGAAAATGGAAATGCATTTGCCCACTCTTCATTGCTGCTTAATAGCAGCAAGGAGGACAGTGTTGTAGACCATTATGTGCCTTGCACAAACTCTCAAGAACAGGTAAAGTTGGAGGACCACAAAATAATAAATGACTGCTTGCCTGAGGAGCATGCTAATCAGGCAAACGAGCCAGCTGCAGGGTCCTTTTCTGAAATCCAGTCATCCTTGTTGAGGGATTCTGAGGAGGAGGTAGATGTAGTAGGAGATAGTAGTGCCTCTAAGGAACAGTGTGCTGAAAACACCAATAGCAACACAAATACTCGTCATGATAGTACATCAATCTCAGGTGAACCTGAACCACATTCTTCTGTGCTGGACTGTGTTTCAGCTCAAATGACATCAATGTCAGAACTTCAAGAACACAGATACACATTGAGAACTTCACCCCGAAGGGCTGCCCCTGCTAGAAGTAGCCCTACTAAAAATAACTCTCCTTGTAGAGAAAACGGACAGGTTGAGGAAAATAATCTTAATTCCACTGAAAAGAATGTACCTGTAGGTATTAATAATATCAATGGATCTCCCAAAAAGTCTGAAGAAATTAAACAGAATGAAAAAGAGAGAAATTGTAACACTGGAGATCATGGGAAGGACGGACTAAGAAAGCCGCTTTCTGAGGCTAGGCTTGTTGCTGGATATATACCATCTGCCAAAGAGAGTGCCAACAGCCACACTGCAGAGGATGAGGAGGAAGAGCCTGATGTGTATTACTTTGAATCAGATCATGTGGCATTGAAACACAACAAAGAGTATGTGTAACTATGGTAACCATGAATTCTGCTTTTGTTTCTTACCAAAATATATAAATTAATATATATTTAAAGTTAATTTCACAGAAAAAAATTAAGTGCTTAAAATTTTCTTGCTCTTCAGTCTTCTTTCTTCCTTGTTTCTACCCCAAAGAAAATTAAACTCTGTTTAATATGCAGTATGGTACAGCAATGTGGTTTATACATTTCTAAACGTGTGAGTTTTTTAGCCAGCAATTGTTTTTGAAACACTTCTGTTATCTTTTTTTTTTTTTTTTTTTTTCCCTCTAGAAAACTAGCTGGGTACCAAATCAAATAATTTATAAGCTTTAATTGCAAAGGTTTCAACTATTTGTCATCATATATAATAGATATAGCATATATTGTTTATGAAGTTATCATCCTGTTGTACATAGGATTTACATGATTAGGCTCTTAAAATAAGCACATATTTTCAGTGACACGGAAAAGACTTGCCATTATCATGTAAAGGTAAATTAGTCAAATGCAGCATTTTGAAAACTTTCTCTAACACAACTGTCATGTCTGTGTTGGTGCTTATATGCATTTAATGCAAATATTTATGCCTCCAAAATATTATTGGAAGGGAGTTATGATTTGTTTTTATATTTATCATCTGAATTTTAGAAGTAGAACTGTAGTAATCATATACCTGTGATAATTGTGACAGAGGTTCTTGAAACAAAAGGGCACTCTTCTCAATGGAGAAAATTTAAATGGAGAAATTTTTCTTCAAAGAGCGGATCAGAGAGTGGCTTTTGTCACACGGTTCTGACTTCCTGTATTTTGCAGCCTGGTAGCTGGTTCTGAATACAGAAGGGCCAAGCACATGTGATCTTTAGTTGCTTTGTATAAAGAGCGTTGCTGGTGATTCATTGCTGGTGAAAGTCATTGCTGATGGACTTGGAAATTGATTACAGCACAGGGATAATGAACCTGACCTGCAAGAAACAGATGATTGCCTAATTCAGCAAAAGTTTGAGTGTTTTAGGGGACGTTACAGTTGTATTATTTCTTTTTTTTCAATATCAAAAATAAATACATTAATTGGAGAAAACGATGATTTAGAGCATGGATCACACAAGCATTTTACAATTATAATCAAATATCAGCAGTTACAATAATAAGTAAAAGGTGTATGGAGATTTTTCCTGCTAGGCAGAGAGAAGGTTGTAAAATTGCATGACTGCTGTTTTCCAAGTTGTTAATGGAAAAATTGGCTGTTGTCTTCTGAGGTTTTTATACCTATTAGGGTGGCTGTACTACTAAGGTTATTACAAGGATAATAGTAATGTAACTGTATTTGACATTTATTAGGGAAATTATTATGAAGAACAGATCAGATTTTAGATGCAGCATCTGTTTTAATTACTTATGAATTAAACATATAAATGGCCATTTTTTTTCTTTCAATTGAAATCTACAACTTAGTGTAAATTCTGGAAAAAGTAAAGGTAGTTCTTCAGTTCTCCATTTGAACAAACAGAAATGTAAAATATTCTCAATCCATTTCAGGAAAAGGCCACAGTGTTGACCTTTCAATATAAATAATTCCCCTGAAATTGTGACTAGTTCAACAGCCTGTACATACGAGCTGGTTGAAGAGCTTTTGAAATTGGGTATTTGTACAAATTGCCTGCAAATAGCACCTTGTAGCTTAGTACTAACTTTTCTGCTGAATGCAGGATTCCAAAAGAAATGCTATAATTTTTGTCCTGTCTTACCTTGCACTGATTTTTTGTGACAAAAGATGGGAAAACTAGACGTCTCTGCTATATCAAGGAAGTATTATTTCTACTTTTCAGAAGGGAAGCATGCTGTTGAATGTAGCATTACTTAATTCTTTTTCTTTCTTACAAACAATATTGATATAACTGGACAATTGTGGACAGTCTTTATTTTTAGTGGCAATAAAACAAATTTAGTATTCTGGTGGTTCCTTCTAATAATAGCGTCTTCCTGAAGAACTTGAGATACGTCTTTTGGTATTTTAGGTGTGTAGCTGTTCTTTATCTGTAAGTTTGTAGTTGAAGAATTGATCAGTTCTCTTTCAAATTTAAATAACATCAAAGTTCAGTGAGGATGCTCTCAATTTGTGTGTTACCATTTTTGAACAATGTAGGGATTATACTCCTGCGTTCTCTCATTTAGTGTTTATTTTCTAAGACGTTAAAGTAAAACAAGGCCTTTAGCAGAAATGTTTTTCCTAGTTAGTCAGATGCAAAGGATTCCAGGGTGCCCATGCTAGCAGGTAAGGGCTTTTAGTTTGCTATGTGATATTTTTGTCTGAGGAAAGTGTGCTGGCAATGTTTAAATCGGCAACTTGGTACACAGTTATGTTTGGTATACAGTGATTAAACCTGTGGATTATTTCTTTCTTTTTTCTTTTTTCTTTTTTTTTTTTTTGACTTGTATTTTTGTGTTTCTTTTCCTTTTAAAAAGCAAGTTCAGAGAACCATTGGCATCTTGGTTAGGGTAAGGAAGCAGATCTTTCAAAGGTGACACTTAATGTTTCTCTCTGCTATAGCAGCATTTTTTCATTCTATAAAGACTTCCAGTATTTCCTGTTGTATAACTTGATTGCATACATAATTATACAGCCAATATTCACCCTTCAGAAGTTATTGTAAGAGTGATGAACCACAAACGAACCAAAGCCTTCAACAACTGTTAATAAGACTTGCTATAAGAAAAACAAGTAAATATGCATTGTGGTATTTCTGTGCAAATTTGTTATTTTTTGAATGGTGCCATGTTTAAGCAATATGTCAGTATTTCTTTAGTGACATAATAGGGAAGATAATTACCACAAAAAATGCAAGAATTGTGGAAGAGTAACCTTCTGAGAGAAGGTTGAAGTTAGAGACACTCTGCAACAGTTGTAATAAAATATAACCCTCCAACAAAAAGGGATCTGAGATCTACTAAAAAGAAATTTTATCACAGCATAGACATATGTGAAGACGGTAATGGACTGGTGCAGCATGTTGTATTACATGCATATTTGTTTCTTATTGTAACACCTCTCTGAAAATTCCATTTGGTACCTATCTGAGAGCACTGCATGTATTTTTTACCTCAGAAACCTTTGCATTTTATGCTGAGATTTAAAAAAAAAAAATCAGGTTTAAATCTTAACTATATTGCTAAATTTTGTAGGCTGTATTTAGTGTTTTCAGTGTCTTCTCAGTGTCTCTAGTGTATCTCATTGCTGTATCTTTTTGTGATTTAGAGCTTTCTTACCGTATACTGGTTTAATTTTTATGTTTTACAAGTTTTAATTAAGTTTCTCCCTTGGCCCTGTGTTTCCTTTTGTGCTCTAAATGATGTCTTTATTTCTTATGTCTCTCTACTTAACCTTTTCTGAGGTTTGCCCTGTTTGACAAAGTTCTGGTTGTATGGGGGGAAATTTTTGTTCACTTTTTTTCTGAAATACAGAAGGCTCTAGATGAAAATGTGATCAAGGAGTTGAGTTTTCATGTGTATACAGTGCGTTACACACTGTAATTCCAATGTCCTGTAAATTGTGGCTGGCTTTGTAGGGACCATTTAGATTGGTGGGTGAGCCCATTGGAAATAGGAGTTACGTATGAGCACTGCCTCAAGGATTAAGCTGCAAGGTATAGGACCTTGTGATTTTTTCATTAAATAAGTATTTTCATTTATTACCTTGTAATATTAAAAAAAACCAAAATGAGTAGTTGTACTGGCATTCCAGACAGAGTAAAAGGAAGTATTTTCACACATCCCTTAAAGCATCGTCTTGCAAATTCTTACATATTCCAGGTTGTTTTGTTGTGGTGGTGTCTTTGAAAAGACAGAAGATCATGTCGGACCATAGGATCAGATTTACTATTTTTAATTGACAGTTCACAGAAATGCTGCTAATGTACTTATCCGTGTTTAATTTTTAAAGATGGCATGAATGGGAGAACAGGAGCATCTGCTGCGGTTCCTCCCGGACAGGTTTTGTATTTTATACAGTCACAAATGCTTTGCTGAAAAGATCAGTTTAAAGTAGGTCTCCATGTAAAAGTTTCTTACTGCACTTGACTTGTGATCATAGTCTCCTGCATCTTGCCACACCAGTTACTTGAGAACTGTCTTAAAGAGAATTCTCTTGAGGCATGATTCTGAAGTGAATCCATAGCAGTCTTTTTAACTAAGATGAATTTCTAATATTCCCTGCAGCATCTTTTTTTTTTCCTTTAACTTAGCAATAAGTTAAAAAAAATAGTTTTCATTTATATATTTTAAGGCAAAAATCTCCATATCTATCTTCATGTATATTGGTTAAGAATAAAATATTAATTCAGTAATGTAACTTATCCTCACGCTTGCAGTTATATTCAGATATGCATGTCCCAAGTTAAGGTCCAATTTATTATATTTTATGTATTTATTTTAATGTACCACTAAGAGATGGTATAACATTCCTTTATTGTGTTATGTAGCTATAATGAGTTGTACTACAGAATAAACTGTCCTTTCATGTTATTTTTAAGAATACCATTTTCTTTTTCTTGTTTTCCTATGACACAATCTTATGCTGGGGAGACTTTGTGTCGCATCATTCCATCGTCTCTGAGGATAACAGGAATTGACCTAAGTTTCATAATTTTGCCTTTTTTAATGGTAGCCTCTGTTTGGGCTGAGTGTTTTGAGGCGACCACCATCAGCCAAAATATACATTTTTACTGTTGAATAATAGTGTTTTTTTAAAAAAAAAAACACATGTGAGAGTACTGTGTGTTTAAATTTTGAAGTCTGGTCCACAAAAAAAAAAATAGTTTGGCAAATCAGGAGCTGTTTCTTAAATTACCTATTAATGTAAAACTTGAACATGCACAAAATTGGTTCTTGTCCCGAAGAATGGGTCATGTGGTAGGTTGGTCTGTATTCTGAATGAATAAGAAAATGTCTGAATTGGATTTAAAAAAAGCACAGACGACTTTAGAATTTGAATACTACTATTTTTTTTGTCTAAAGTAGAAATAAAAAGGAAATATATTAGAAAATGCTAATGGATTTCTGGTAGACTGCAGTTTTGTATCACTTACAGTTCCATGACTAAATCATGTTGGCATAACATAATAGTGTATGCCTACTTTTGTAACTTTTATTGCTGTCATTTTTATTATATCTTTATAAGATCCCCTCTGCGTGTGTGTGTGTGTGTGTATATATGTCAATGAAAAAAATGTAAGTAACAGAAATAGAATAAGTTATAATAATACAAGCAGAACAAATGGCCAGTTTAGTAAGAGTGTTTTTTGAAGAACTGTGTTTTATAATTATATAAACTGTCCAATAAACACTAAATAATAGAGTTCTTAATTTAATTTGCAAGAAATAATGCCTTGGGCATGTTCTGCATCTGCTTTTCTCTCTCTGCTGATAGGCTTAGCCTAGGAGCTATTAAATGTCAAGTAAATTTGTCAAATTCCGTTTTCCTCCTCTCTCTCACTTGCTGTCAACCACAGTGCAACAGCACTGTCTACCTCAGTGCAAGCCTCATTTGGTTAACACAATCTGTGGAAAATTAAGCTTGATTTTTTTTTGGACTTGTGTCCTTTGCTGCTCAAGTTCTTCCCTCATCTGATTTGACTGATAATTTTGTTTTTGTTTTCCTGCTTACGCTCTCACCTCTGTGAAATCCTTTCTTGGAAGAGTGAGCGAGAGCCTCTATGCACGTGTGTGTGCACTGCTGGACAGAGCACAGAGTGGAAAAAATAACAGTCGAGTTGCCTAGTGCGGACAGTATTTATGATCTCTCACCTTTACCAAACTGCCAATTTTACAGAACATGCAGCAACTTTCTTACAGTGGTGAGTTTTCATTTACGTGGCTCAAAAATCGTGAGGAAAGATTGCACAAACACACACACAAAAAAGCCCCACAACTTGTTTTGTAAGATTAATGATATGAACTTATTTTGCCCTTCATTTAAAAATAAAGACCATCTCTGAAAGATGTTTATTAAAATTATTTAAACTGTAAAATTAGGTAGTTGTAAATAAATTTGCTTTTGAGATGTATGAAATACACGAGTTAGAAAAACGAGTAAAATGCTGCAGAAATTCATGGTCCTAATAAAGAAGGAACCCAAAACAAGGAGGTACTAACTTTGTTAGCCAGCCCAGCTGTGTGGAGGCTAAATGCCTGGCTCTGTTTTTGTCTATATGTGTTAAGTGATACTGCTTTAATGCAGGAGCAGTAATGTATGGATGCAGTTACATTGCTGTAAGGCTAAATCTGATGGGACAAGAAATAAATCATGTTACCATAATTGCCTACCTGACAGAGATGTACCAGTGTTTCACTAAAATACTAATAAGCATAATGATGCCACCAAGAAAATAACTAGACCATAATTACTGGCGCATGCTTTGAGAGTTTTTGTATCTTTGCTTTGCAGTTTAGCTAAGCTAGCTGGGAATACTGTGCTCATTACACAGTGTGTAAATATTTGCTTTGGTCTTGTGTTAAATTTAAGCAGCGTCTCTATCAGGAGCCGCAAAGATGACTGGTAGTATCTTTTAGAAGTTAATCGTGTGGGTAGTAGGTACTAGTGCTTGCTGCAGTCTTGGCAAGAAGCCCCTATCAAGATAAGGTTTCCTTTGGTACCACAAGCAACTTACCTGCTGTTTTGAGAAGATGAAAGATTCTGCTTTTTGCTTTCCATTATATTTTATTGGTTTCTTTTAAATACTTGATAGGAAGGGCAAGTTGGTGTTCAACTTTTTGCTATTGCACGCCTCATCTACACATTTTTGCCTGTTCTGTTCTGCATAGTTCAAGGTAAAGATCTACTATTGATTTATGTAACAATTCATCTTTAAAAGTTACGTTTTCTAAACCAAGGAGGACTAACTGTGGTTGTGTGTGTTATATTACAACAGTGGATGTTAATTAGAGGTCTGTTTTACTCACTTTTTTCTTTCTACCCTCTTTCCTTCTTTGTCCCCAGAACAATTTTGTAATATATTGTCTTATATATATTATATATATGATATATTGAGTGAATAATTCTTTACTCTTAAGCTTCTAGTGATTGCTTATCATGCCATCGTAAAGAGATCATAGTTTTCAGGTGTTACCATAAGTGAATATCTGAGGAGCGTATGTTATATTTGTTCAATGTAAGCGAAAGCATATCCCTAAATAACTGGGACTTCTTTTTCCTGTATTTTAAAAACAAGAACAAAAAATCTGTATTTTGCTTAGAATGAGTTTGTGTTGGGAAGAAAATAAGTATTGTTGACTAACTTGGATTCTGTTTGTCTTCTGGTAGTGTGGAAGCTCCTGCCTCTTCTATTCCTGGAAGAAAGTTTCTGCTTTCTCCCGCTTTATTTTTTTTATTTTTTTATTTTTTTGTCTGTTTTGGAGAAAAATATCCAAGCGGAGCTGCTGAAGGAAGCAGGGTGATGTTCTCTGTCTCACTGAAAGAACTGGAGCAATTCTCAGTAAGAGGGAAGGAAGCAGACAGATTCGGGGATGTGCTGTCAGTCATCTTTTCTCAGTAAATGTGGCTGTCCTCCAGGAAAATACTTTGGGAAGTGCTGTTAAAGGCAGATCAAAAAGCTATTTTAAAAGTTGTTAATTGGGGAAGTTTGATGCATGATATTTTAGGCTTTGATGTTGACAAGACTGAAGCGAGTTACACATCTGTACAGTGGCTTAATTGCTAATTAAAAAAATAGCTGGGAAAGGTGGGTGTTTGCGAAAGGCGGTTTTACAGAGGTAGTGTTAGGTGCAGCGCGTGGTGGAGAGCACTCGGCGGGATGGAAGCTTCTGGAAGTGCATGAGTTAGCACTTCGCTTCTGGACCAGAGCAAAAGATTTGAGATAAAGGCTGATTTAAATAACCGATCAAATACTGTTCAGATGCTTGAAATACAAACTGTGGAATGAGAAAGTTAGGAGGAGGATGTAACTTGTTTCTCTGGCAAGTTTTTTTAGGTGGTCTGAACTGTGAACCTTAAAGATGGTCAGAGCAAGTACAGTAAAATACAATTCATAGGGAGTTAAGCTATACTGCTTCCCTCTGGCTATAGAATTATTATTACAATTGGAAAAGACCTTTGTGATCGAGTCCAACCAGATGTCCTGTATGTTCAGCAAGCCTCTCATTCAACTGCAAATCCCAGCACTTCCCCACGCAGAAATAGATTTTTTTAATTTCAGGGCCATATTGGAATAACTTGTGTGAATGTCTGCATTGTCAAAATTACTGTATAACGACCTGTCAGGGATTTCAGGCCAAGACTAAAAGCTGTGGGCATTATCTGCTGTTACCTGCACCGAAGCAAGCCATTTACTTGCAAAGGGGAATTGCTTTTTTTCCCCCAGAATCACTGCTCTAGAAGACCAAAGCCCACTCCAATAAATGGGCAGATCCGGAGCTGGCTCCGTCTCTCCTGGAGAGCCGGTAGAGGGCAGTAACACAAAGGCTTGGGTGAGTTCTGTGCGTTACTGAGATAGAGCTGTGAGGTGTAACGGGTGCTTGAAATACAAACTTCAAAACAAAGCTGTTTTAAGATAGGTTTTAACACAAGTTTAACCTTTTTGGTTATGAGAAACGTATACTCCTTCATTTAAAATGGATCCTACCTGCCCAAGTATAGTCAGTATTTCCAGTATCATAATATCTGAATTGAATTCAAACTGCTGTTGAAAGGCAGCCCATTTCGGGAGTGGAAAGAGCTGACCCAGCACCTGCAGCAGCATTTTATTGGAGAGGAGAGGGCAGACTGCTGCTTTTTAATGAGACATCACGATATTTCTACTCTTTGCAATACTCTGTGATATTTGTAAGGCACACATAACTGACATCATTTTCATCTTGTTTTTTTTCTTTTTTCCTCTGTAGGTTTTCTAAAGCATCCCGATGATAAATTTTAGGGAGCTCCTAATGTTGATTTTTATTGTCTCAATTAAAAAATGCAAACAATTAAAGATCATGTTATAGTTTTCCCTTGTTAAATGTCGTATGCTAATTATTACCTGCTCACTGTGTAAAGCAATTTGAAATATTGTCATGTTTTTCAAAAGGACAGTGTAGACTTGCGTTAGTGATCTAAGACTTGGCAATAAATCTATATGCAAAGAATAAGAAACAGTCATTTCAATATTAATGCAGATGCTTAAATCTGTGTGTGGTTCATGCCCAAGGCAAATAATAACCATCAAGTTATATGCTTGTAAGCGAGAATGTGCCAATACTGTGTGAAACTTTAGAGGCAGTTGAAGTCTGACAATTTTAATTAAATAAGTAAATGTGGAACTGTTCATCATGTCCTTGCAATTATATAATCACATAAGGTTAAAAAAGCTTCGTTACTCCTAGGGAATTAGGCCTGAGCGTTGGGAAAGGGCCTCCTTCCGTAGGCTTCATTTACTTTCCTTTGAGGCTAAAGTAGGATTGATAACTGCTGATCCCAGGTCTCTAGCTTGAAGGCAGGAGGATGCATTGCCAGAGCGCTGCGGTGTTACAGCCGGGAAGCTCGTCAGCTTGGCCTTGGGACAAAGCTGCTTTGCTGAAACTTCTTTTCTGCTGGGACCAGTGGCTGCCATCCTGTTTTTCTCATATGTTCCTGATTTCTGATGCAGAGGATGTCTTTGCAGGGGGCTTGTTTTCAGAGGAGGCTTGGCACTCGTAGGGCAGCTGGTGAATGTACCAGCAGCCACTGCTGGGTCTGCCCCGTACGTTGTCCCGCAGGACAAAACTGGTGCCACATTCTTATTTAATGGTATTTAACTGAGAAGCCTCGTTTTAATTACTTTATTCCATCTAGTAATTTGAATTAGTAGCCTAAAAGTTAAATTCTTGGTTTGCAGTAATAGTTCCTCAGATTAATCATTCACATAACTTCTAAAGTACAGTAACTTTGAAAGAGAAGCTTTCAGAAACCATAGAGTATCTGTGGTTAAGTCATTTTCTCTAATATTAAAATGAATTTCTTTAAAAACGCTGAATGACACGGCCTCTTGCACAGATTGCTTTTCAGGCACCTAGTATAGAAATAGGATAAAACTTAAGATTGTGCTATCCTCAAGGCAGGCTTACCCTGAATATTTGTGCTTTATAAATCTGATTGATCATTTCTAATGCAAAAATAATCTGTGATCTAAGCGTAAATAGTGTTACAACAGGATGAAACTATATGTATTTGTGCTACCTCCAAGGTGCATCTTGGAAAATGGTGTCAAAAGGAATGTCATGAAGGCTGGAGCTAAACTACTTAGGAGCATTATCATAGGAGAGGAGGCTGCTGTGTCCCTAGCTGTTGTTGGAAGAAGGTTCTTGACCGAGTAGGGCAGATTTTTGGAACAGAGTGCTGCTGTTACAGAGCAGTGCAGAGCTATGGAGCAGAGCTACAGAGCTGGTTATTTTGCAGAGCACTGGAACAGCCAACGCTGCAGCAGAGCGACTGCCGTGGGAGCCCTTGCTGAGCAACACCAAGCTTTTAAGGAAATGGCTTTCCTTTTTTAAATAGTCACTGCCTTTTATTGACTTGTAAGCATAGAGATGCTTGGGGTTCCTACAATGTGCCTTATTTTTCAAGTAGATTTAGAGAAGAGCGGTGTTTTCATACCAGAATTAGGGAAACACAGGTTTTAATTCCCCCCAGAATAGAAGTGTTTCTAAGAGAGGACCGCGTTTCCCAGTTGGTGTGTGCCAGCAGTTCAGCAGTTATGGAGCAGAGAAAACGTGTAGCTTATATCAGTGCAGGTAATGTGACAGACAGATTGCCCAGATGACTTATTTTTAGCTAAGTGAGGTTGATTTATTTTGGAAGATGATGTGTGATGATTTTTCCCTAGTAGTTTCTCATGAATCTTTCAGAGAAAATCACATAACTGTACAAGATAGCGGGGATGGTTGCTCTTTGGCTAACTGGAGTATGGAAGACTTCGTGGAGAGCGTGAAGACTTTGGCTCCAGGTAGCCTGCTGGTCCCGGTTGGCAATGCCTCGTCCTCGTTAGGCTTCCTAAAATTCTGGAGAATTTTAGAGCAAGTGCAGGAGGTAGTTGGAATTGTAGCTGTTGCGCTTATTCAGTGTGAAGCAGGGAGGATTTATTGTAGATTTGCTAATTGGTTTTGAACTCTGCACGCTTAGGTAGTGCAGTGAAAGGTGGTGTGTTATTGCTGGAGGCCAAGAAGCCCAAAAAGACCAGGGACATTGAGAAGGCTGCGTTTTGCCTTGAAGCCCGTTAGTTCCCTCCATTTACAACTTTTTCCTTTTCCCACTAATTAAATTTAATTGAAAAGCTTGTATTAACGGCGTAACCTCTGGATCTTGTGGGAACATGTGTGGAAGTTGGTGCTAGGTTTATCTTCGTTTTAGCAATGAAGGCATTGAATATTTAGTGAACTAGGGTGGTGGTAAATACATTTTATCTGGTTTTAACATGTTAGGTCATACTTTGCATTGAACTAAAACATAGTTTTAATATTAAATGTTAGAAAACATTTTCTTGAGAAAGTTTAGTTGCTACATAATAATTGGCAACAATAGGGCCCACAGGCAATCATTTAATTCAGAAATGAAACCAACAACTGCAGCTATGAAGCTAGAAAAAGCTATTAAATGTAGTTACTCTCTTTAAATTTTTTTGTAGACTGCGGTTCTGGACTATCACCAAGTTAGCTTCACAGAAGGTAGTTTGGGAAGGTTGCACTATCAGATATAGGTATGGTAGTCACATAAGTGGCTATCAGATTTTTCTGTTGAAATAGAAAATTATTGTTTTATTTGAATCCAAATGACAGATTTGCGGGAATACTGCCATTTTCATTCACTCTGTGTATTCTTTAAAGGGTCTCATATATTCCTTGTTCCTTGGTTTATTTGTAAACGATTTTCCTAACTTGAAGCTTCTCTTAAATGTTCAGGTACAAGGTTTCTAAGTCATTCTTACATATGCTGTGTGCGGTTGCGTGAAATGCTAAAATTTCCAAATAGACCTGTTAATTGCGGGCTGGACAGAAGCTTGTTCTGAAGGGGGGAGAAATTACGTCATTGGGGGTTCTTTTCCTTCCTATAAACAAGGTTGATTGTAACTACTGAGAATATGAATAACTTGTCCCTGACAGAGGGACAGTTTAGATTTTAGCTAGAGTAGGATTTAAATATAAAGGAACTCCTTTTTTTTTCTTTTCTTTTCAAATTGGTTTCAATTCTTCAACTCTTATTAAAAATAGATTTTATATAATAAATAGATTTTATATAATTCAGTAAAAATGTCTATAAACTGTTTCAGATAAGCTATGGATTCTGGTAGGCGCTAGTAGATAATCATGGCTAGAATTTAGTTGGGGGGAGGTTGCTTTTAAAGAAAAATGCAGTGAGATGTTTTCCTTTGTCTCTGTAGTTATCAGAGACTGTTACAGACGATTGCTGTACTCGAGGCTCAACGTACTCAAGCAGTTCAAGACCTTGAAAGTTTAGGCAAACACCAGAGAGAAGCCCTGAAAGATCCTATTGGATTTGTGGAAAGACTCCAGAAGAAGGTATTTCAATGGGCATTTCTTAAGTTTTACTCAGTTTTTTTCTTTTTTTAATAACTACTAATTCATCATTGATAGAAACCAGGTAATTATATTCATATACATATATTATATGTATATACACACACTCGTTTAGAAATTGAGTTTAATATTATTTTCTTACTGAGCTAGAGGACCCTGTGTTTTGGGTTTCATTATTAAATTTTAAAATACAGGTCTACAAAGATTTTGTTAGATATGCTTTCTTTTTTTGTACATAGGAATGTAATCTTAAAATTTGTGATGCAGCATAGACATTTAAAGACACAGAAACATGTAGATGACTGAAAGGACTTTGTAGTAAGGTTTTAGTTGAAGAATTAATAACTTTTGCCACTAGAGGAATTCATTTTTTTGCTGTGAGTGAATTTGTTTTCAGGTAGGGAACTTGCATAGAGCAGGAAATGTAGCTCATAATTTAAAACTTAAATAACACTAGAAAAAGTACATGATGAGCGCTGGATAACATGACCAGAATGTTGTGTGGTGAGGGAGGATGAGTTTTAATAGGAAACATGTTCCCCTTAAGGTAAGGGGACATGGAAAAATGTTTGAGACTTAAACTTTGTCATATCTTCTGATGACAGATAGGCTTGACCTTATAGTCTGAAAGCAATTATGTTGCTTTTCAGGGAAGAATGAGGTGGGTGTTTTATGGCCTTTCTCCAGGTTTGTGGAGCCATGGGCTTAGAGATGTTTGACATAGGGCCATTGGGTTCAGTAGTTGTATTTTCATTAAATTTTGCTATGAGTTTATAGCATTGAAGATATAATTGTGTAACGTTTGACATTGTATCGGGGAAACACTAATGCTGGTTGAAAGCATTGAGTGTATTTTTGTCTCTGAATTGAAGGAACGATGCTTGTTGTGAGACTGACCTTACAGTAAAGTGAGGAGCCTGGCCGCAGTTAGCTTCTAGGCAGAAGATAGGAAAATCAGTGCAGAATATACATTGGCTTATTTGAAAGAAAATTATGTTTTAGCAGTTGATAAAACTTGACATCCATGTTTTCTTGTATTTAAGAATGGTACAAATCATGGACAAGCGATAACTTAAAAGGCGGGGGGGGGGGGGGGGAAGATACTCAAGTCAGAACATCGGATTCCATCTGAGAAATAAATGTTTTAAAGCCTTATGTCCAATAAGCCATCATTGACCGTGCCGCTGCATATTTTATATGCACAGTTGTGTGTTTCTCTTCAAAAATAACCTGCGCATAAAAGGGCTGTGTCCTGCATGGTGCTCTAAAATACTGTGTGTTTTTTTTTTTTTTTCATTCTACTGTTATCTAAAAGGGAGTTTAAGGGTTTCATACCTTACAGGGTTTCTTTTTCTTTTGGGGGGGACAACAATTACATTAAATACTGCTTTTCACTTTTTTGTGTTTGCCACCCAGGTTGATATGGGTCTTCCATATCCTCAGAGAGTTGTCCAGCTCCCTGAGATTGCCTGGGACCAATATACCTCTAGCCTTGGGAACTTCGAGAGAGAATTCAAAAACCGAAAGCGTAACAGCAGACGAGTGAAGCTGATTTTTGACAAAGGTAAAAGAAGAATAAGGGTAAATTACAAGGAAAATAATTACGTGTGTGCAGACCTAATGCTTCCTTTCTTGTGTTGCTCGCAGTAGGTATACCCGCAAGACCAAAAAGTCCTTTGGATCCCAAGAAGGATGGAGAGTCTGTTTCATACTCTGTATTGCCTTTAAGTGATGGTCCAGAAGGTTCTACAAGCAGTCGTCCACAGGTAGTTGTTACAAAAGGAAAGACAAATTTTTACAATATAGTAACTTTTAAATATTTTTAATAAGCGTGGGGATAATGTTAATTGTTACTTAAAAGTTAATTTTGGTATGCAAATCAGAGAATTATTCTGAGTTCAGGAAAAGTTTATTTCAAAATGACTTGCATTTATTTGTTTGGGTTGGATTTTACTTATGTAGGAAAAGGATTAAGATTGAGATTCAAGCCTTCTTTTTTCTAAAGACCTATTCCATGTTATATCCTGTATTTAAACAGATGATAAGAGGGCGACTTTATGATGAGACCAAACCTGAAACTTTTAATCAGCTGTGGACTGTAGAAGAACAGGTAATGGGAAACCCTTCCATTTCTGTAATTGTAATAACATATGTGAGAATAAAAGCAGAAAAGGATAATAATGTTTCAAGAGCTTACAAATTGAAAGTCACATGTTTACATGGTTTTTTTATGGCAACTCATATCTCTACTAGGAAAGATGAATTTATATTTTGTATTGATTTGTGCTTGATTTAGAAAAAACTTGAGCAGTTGCTTTTGAAGTATCCACCAGAGGAAGTAGAGTCCCGAAGGTGGCAGAAGATAGCTGATGAGCTGGGAAATAGAACAGCAAAACAGGTAAAAAGAAAAACGCTTGGTGGAGTAATCCCTTTCCTTGGTTATGCTTTTTTTGGCTTTGTAGGAGGCACTGGTAAGAGTTTGTATTCTGAACTGTTCTTCAGTTACTTAGTAATGTATTTCTAATTTGGGATTTGCAGAAATAACAGTTCATAAAATGAAGAGGAATTAAAAAAATGGGTCCTATGTTTTCTACAAGCTGTCGTACTGTTCATGATTAAAGCAGTAAAACTATTTGGACAGAAAAAAGATTTGACTTCTCGGGTGTTCTTTGAATACTTTAGTGCCTAGGCCATCGTACTGCTGGTATCAATTCCTGCATCCTAGGAGTTGACATAGATTAAACAACAACAACAAAAAAAGTTAGGCCCTGCATTTGACTAGTAACAGATCCTGACCATTTTATTCATTGTCAAATCTAGAATTCTATGAGTGCCCCAAAACTCATAACAAAAGTAGTCTGGCCTAATTGCTTTTCCTTAGATTTTGACAGTATCCTTTAAATCTGTTTAGCAAGTATAGGAACATCAGTTGCTGTCAGATTGCAGTGCTAAATTTCCTGCCGAAAGAGCCGTTCTGAAGTGCAAGTTCCACCAGAAAGAGCAGACATTAATATTTGCAGGCAGCAGAATCAGTTCTATGCTGGGGCCTAGGCCTGCAAAGCTAGAAGCTGGATCTGGAGGTAGAAGTGTTTCCACAGATGGCTCGTAGGCATTTTCCCTCAAAATTGTAATTTCGTCCAGTTGATCATAGCTCAAAAATACTGATTTATTATGTTTTCAATATTTTGAGTTTTAGTAATGTGTTATCAGGTAAAACATACATGAATATTTTATGTAGAGTATTGCCTCATCTCTGATCGTGTCTATACTTAAAGTATGTTTGCCCATAATGAAAAGCTAAAATGTATTTCATAGATATCATTCATATTTCATTCCTTATTTCATATATATGTAAATTGCGTATACAAGCTGTGCATAATTTATCTGTCATTTTTAAGAAAGAGTAAGTCTAGCAATACTAAACAACAAGCCACTGAAGTCATGTGTCTTCTCATTGCTTTTGCTTCTGTGTATTTTTAAACATTTTTCCCTGACAAAATACACTGCTTATATACATATATACACATATATATGCTCATATATGCAATAAATACAGTGGTATTTTTCTGCAAATAAATGACTGTTAGAGTAGTTTTTACAGAGTAGACAACTAGGATTTCCTGTGCTCGTGTTCTGTGCGGCGAAAGCCTTCCATTTCTCCTGACATTAAATCCTTGTATGTGCTTTTATCTAGGTTGCCAGCAGGGTGCAAAAATATTTTATAAAACTCACTAAAGCTGGTATTCCGGTTCCAGGAAGAACTCCAAACTTATATTTATACTCCAAAAAGGTGAGACAATATTACAGCAGAAAATTCATATTCCTGTTGGCATTTGTATGCAAATTGAATCAAAATCATTCATATTTTCGGTAGATTTAAGTCTTCATTAATGCTTTATTATTAACTAGGCAGGTTGTTATGCCTTGTCCTTATTTGTTACTTTATTAATGAAGTACTGTTGGCTATTAGCACTGTAGAGGAGGTAGAATGTTATTCTAGTTCCACATCGACCCGTATTAATTACATCTGTATTGGACAACCTCTGTGGGAGAGGAAGTGTCAGAAAAGAGCAGAGCAGTGAGATTGCAGGCTGAACTAATTAGGGCTGAATGATTTGGTCTGGAGGTAGGTTTTTTTTTTTTTTCATTTGTAAGTTGACTGAAGCTGCTCTAGGAGAGCTCTCCCGCAAGAGGCTAAAAGGCACAATACCTCATATCGTGCAGTCATCTTTAATTAACAAACACCAAATTATGTATGACTGAGCATACGAAACTAGCACAGGCGTAGTCTAAATTCTGCAATGTCATGTTCGGTTTTGATTTGCAATATACACAACCATCTACAGTTGCCATGTATAAGAGATTTGATTTTTCCTCCAGAAAGGCTTTTTATCCACAGATTTTGCTCTCTCCTTTCTTTCCACTAAAATCTTGCATTCTTCCTGATCTTGATATAGGTGAGAAAGGAATGGATTCCTGAGAAACCTGCTTTGTTCAGGAAATTTTTTAAAAAATCTAGATTTCTGTGCAGATGCATCATATATTTTGATGTAAATCCTGTAGTACTCATAGGTACAAACGAGAACTCTAGACATTGGGTGTGTCTAAAAAGGGCAATCTCGGGGTTTTGTTTGTTTGTTTTACACTGTTATCTGAGTTTATAGAAATTCTTAGAACAAAATGAAACAAAAAAATGCTACAGTGACATTCTGTAGAGTAACATTGCTTTTTTGCATCCAGGTGTCTGTGGTGGCTTCTGATTAGGACTCAAGTAAACCTTATATTGATTCTGCAAAAAATGATGTTTGTAGATGTAGTCCCTTGGAAGTTCAGAATGGAAGGTTTCCCCAGGGGGGCCTGGCGGCAGATGTTTCAAATCTTGCCTGTAATATTTTAAGATGTTACAGATTCCCGGTTGTCTCCTTGTTTTCTCTGAAGTTATTGCTATATTATCAGGACTGTAAAGATTGAGCACCCCTATCTGATTCCTTATTGGAATTCAATTCATTAAATACTGTGGTTAAATTAATCTGATAGAACTCTGAATTTCTTGTTCCGGTTACCACACTGTGAGGCTGCTTTCAAAGGGATTTGAAAAATTAATTTTGAAAATTTTGGGAGTTATTTATCCTCTTAGCCTTTTGAATGATCTTGCGTTAGAAGAGGTGCTTCACAAGGAAAAGCTATTTATGTTCCTCCAAGAGGACTGCCCAGTATGTTTTTTTTGAAATGATTACTGGAAATTTGAGAAGCCTGTTCAGCCCCTGGACTTCTTGCTGAAGATGCTGCATACGTCTTCTCGTATGACATAGTGTGATACAGAGGATTAAACAGGAGCAACCAGTTTATTTTGCTGTACAACCATAATCTACTCCTGATCAAAATACAACAGAATCAGAGTTGGATTTTTAATATTTGGTTCATTATTTCCAATTTAATGTTCATATTCTGTCATTAGCCTACTCAGGGATAATTCATTCATTCTGCATCAAAAGCAAAATCATGTTTTTTGAAGCAAAATCAAGAGATTTCAAATTCTCAGTTTAATTCTCTGGCCATAACTGTAAGCATAATGATGATACTATCCAAGTGCATATGTGGTTTTCTTCTATAGATTTCCAGATCTGAGTTGTTTTCTGGTTTTATTTTGGATAGTTTTTTGTACTAATAGAAAATATAAATCACTGTGTCAGTCGAGACTGAAACACTGCCTTAAGCTTCTAAATCCTAAATATTATTTGTGTATGAAACCTTGAAAGGAAACCGGGTACAGGAAGTCAGTGCTCATAAGACAGAAGGTGGAGAAAATTCAGCATTACAGGTACCACATTAGTATTTAACACCGGAGGCTCCAGGTTTTCCAGTTTTTGTTCCAGGTTTCATCTCTTCCCTGAAAAGCGAGCGGTGCCGATCTGCGCTCCTTTGGCTGCAGTGCCACGCACAGCTGCTACTGTGCACAGTTATAAAATAATGCTGAACTGTTGAATCCCTCATTAGACACAAGTGGTTGTATTATAGAGCAATATGTTTGCAAGTGTCTTTCTCAACCCTTGAGATAAGAACCCTTATGTAAAAGAGAAATATTTACTGCCATGAGTATTTTCTGTGCTTTCCCTTCAGGATAGAAGGTTAAACAATGCATGAGAATCCTCCAGTTCATGATTATAGAAATTATTTTTATACTTCTGGTTTTTGATTCCCATTGTTTTAAGCTTTGGAATATGTTTTAACACATCAAAAAATGTGGTCTGGAAATATCTAAGGAAAAAGTTGAGCCAGTTTCATTCACCAAGAATTATTCTATTTGATCTTTAATATTCTTCCATGGGGAATAAGGGATAGAGGCAGAGTGCCTTTCAGTAACCTATTTTAAAATTGCTGTGCATTCTAAACCTGCAGACAGCATTAAAGTTGAAAGGTTTTAGATATGCACTAAGGGAGTAATTTATCTCATCTAACATTTTTAGGCTTCCTTTCTAGTCAGTGGAGATGAAAAAGTACCTTTAGAGAGCAATTCTTTCCAACTCTTAGGAACCTCTTTTATGGTGGAATGAATTACTGTTAACAATTGCCTTTTGTCTCCGTAGAGTAGGGAAAAATCTGGACAATTAGCCTAGACTTGGATTTTTTTTAAGGCTCAAACCAATGCAGTAAGTTGATGATAAGGGTCAAACATGGACCAGTCTCCTGGGTCTTGGACCTGTGCCACAGGCACCTTTGTCTGGTCTCAGAACTAACAGCAGCTCTGGGAAGTCTCTCAATCTTTTTGTGCTTCAGTTCTTAATCTTTAAAATGGTAGAGTTTTTGTGTTAAGGGCTCTTTCTTACTGGGTTCTTACAAAAAAAATATTCCTCTATTCCTCTGATTTCACTTCTTATGGGGGAAGAAAATTTAAACAGCCATGTGAAGCTCTGATATGGAAGCTTCAGTAGAAGTAATTGGAAAGATGTTACATGTAGTATAAATGAGCAAATTTTTGATGAGGAATTATGTATGCTACCTGAAGAATGAATGTTTTCAAACATGTATCATTTTTCCACCATAGTCATCAAGTAGACGGCAGCATCCTTTAAATAAACATCTTTTCAAACCTTCAACTTTTATGACATCGCATGAACCTCCAGTTTATATGGATGAGGATGATGACAGATCCAGCTTTCACAGCCATATGGATAATGCAGCAGAAGAGGAAGTATCGGTATGTCCTTAAATCAGTTGCAGAATATCTTGCTTGCTGTTATCTTAACCTTGCTTAATGAATATGTGGATTAAGCATCCTTGCCCTAAGATAAATACAATGGGGTAAGTATGGAAATGCAGCTAGATTCATGACCCAAGTTGCATTGCAAATGCATGGTTAATATAGAGACCCCCAAACGCAAAAAATAAAATAGAGAAAATCAGAATTGAAATATTTAGTAGTAGTTTGAAAAGGGATCTGACATGAAAGCAATTTGAATAGGTTGAATCTGGCTAAAGTTGTGTAGTGTTAGAAAAGTCAGGGCCATGGTAGAATGTAATCCCATTAGCATTGTTGTTTTTTGGCTTTCTTCACTGGCTGGATTAAATAGAGGAAGTTTTTTAATCTACTTTAAAGTATGAGCTGACTTAGTCCTCAAGCATTAAATGGGTATGTTTTTTAGAGGGGAATTCCAGTATGTATCCTAACTCAATGTTTCTAGTGTTCCCATTTTTTAAGTTAAGACATACAACAGGAACACTGCAGGAATTTGGGAAACAAACTTGGTCTTTCAGATTTCCAAATATGCCGTTCTGTGCCGAGACCGTGTCCTCCTGGAGAGCAGGATTCTCAGCTCGGGTGAATTACTGTGGCTTTACTGTACTTAGGGTGAAGGGCCCGACTTGCTGAATTTGAGAGCCTAGTGGCATCTTGTGTCTCAAAAGCTTGTTGCATGCCAGAAAGTATCAAGGCCACCCAGTGCAAGTCCATTTGTTCCTTTACTGACTTCCTTACAGCCACTGCATAGTCTGCCTCCTATTAAATCTGTTATCAGTCTTCAAGCACGTCTTCAGTCATGCTCTGTCTTCTCTCTGTGATTACACTCTTGTTCTGATAACTTAGCATCTTCCAATAACTGGCATGAAAAATGCATGGTAGTATTGTTCTTAGAACATATGGTCCTTTTTCTCTATTATTTTTAGAATACATATTTTCCAACTGCGTTCCAGCTATTTTCCTAAAAGTACTTATTTTTTCCTACGGTGTCGCAATTCTAATAAAATATGGGCACCATGTAACTCCTGGGCTTTGTTTTCATTTTGATGGAAGGTGCTGACATTTGCCTTCTTCCGGTCCTCAGGCACCTTTCCTGTTTTCTTGTCATGTCACCATCTCCCTTATTAGTGCAAAACAGAAGCAGACTGGAAGGAAAACGAGATCATGAACCAGAAATAAATCAGTAGTACAGGATCCTGCTGGAATGCTGAAAGTCAGGCCTCTTGGTGATAGTCACCCCTCAGAGAAGGACGTTATGAACCACCGTGGTGGTGGAGGGGAGATTTGGTGTAGCAATAAAATTGCAGGAAGATTTTTCTTGGATAACTTCACAATGGAAGTTCTAGTTGCTCTTCCCGTGTGAAAACAGAAGGTGCTGTTGGTAGCGTACGTAGCTATTCCTGAGAATTGTTTTAGTGTGAATGAGTTATTCCTAAATGAGGACGCTCTATTCTCAACTGAAAAGTAATTTCATTCTGTTACAATTACTTTGTTTTGCAAAAAGTCTAATTATTCTGGAATGCACCTACTTATTAGTCCAGAATAAACAGTAAACAGCAAGCCTTGCCCCCATTTAATATGTTTATTAAACAATACCGATTCTTTAGTTTTTTACAGATTCTTTAGAAATATTCTAGGTAGGCCACGTTATGGGAATGTTGATGGTTCCCTGGTAGCTGTTTTTCATCCCTGGGAATGGCTTTCAGCACAGGGCTGAGAAGCGCTTTAAATCCCTGAAGATCCCGGGAAGCAGCTGCCCCTGCCCAAGGAGGAGCCTCCCGCGGGGCCTCCCGCCTCCTCCCCGGGAGGGGAACGTGGGTGCAAACGTCTGGCAAAGCTGCCAGCAGGCAGGGAGGCAAAATGCTGTAGAGTTCCTGAACATGTCTGCAAAACTCTTTTTTGTGGGTGCTTTGTGGGTGCTTTGGAACAGTGGTTGTAACCATTCATGTTATGTAGAATGGCCAAGGGAAGGATTAGTTAAATTGATAAACTTACTGGAAGTTTTAATTCTGAAAAATCACAATATCTGTTGTCAAGTGTTTACACAAGCAAAAAATAAGCTGGCTTTGTCTTAAACAAAAGCTCTTGGGTTGCACCTACCATTTTGCCCACAATGTATGAGCAAGTAGACTCTAGACTTTGCAAATAGTGCAAAATAACATGGAAGTTAGATATGCGTACTTCATTTTTATTTTTTTGCAAGTATTTTCGTACAGGATAATTAATCATACCTAGTGATACATGGAAATCTGTCTCGTAATTACGAGATTACAAGATCTCTCTCTTTTCATGAACAGGATGAAGAAAGTATTCCTATAACATATCGAGAGTTACCTGAATACAAAGAACTCTTAGAGTTTAAGAAGCTGAAGAAGCAGAAGCTCCAGCAGATGCATGCGGAAAGTGGGTTTGTGCAGCACGTGGGGTTCAAGGTAAGATGAACTGATCTTCTGTGCAGTGTCCACGTTTCCAAAGGTGGCATGGTTTGGATTTCCTAAGAAGATTTTATTGACTATAGCATCCGTGTTTCCTTAGTTCGTTTGCCATGTTTTCTTTCCCTCATACTCTTTTTTTTTAATCACAGCAAGGCTGTTAATGCACTGGTTTTGGCAGCACATGAGTCTCAGACTGTTGCTCTTACTGGGGCTCTCTGCACTTTCAGCAAGAAGAGACTGCCCCAAACTGAACACCTGGAGTCAAAATCAAATCAAATAAAAGGGTCTCCTCATTATCTGTCAGTATGTGCTCCTGGTGCAGGCTTATATGCCCACCATCGTGTGTCCTTCTTTATAGGACACTGTTAATTACATCCAGCTTGTGATCTGCACTGATCTGCCAGATGTTTCTGTGTACAACAGCTCCCCAAGCAGCCGTCTGCACCAATGCAGGAAGGAGGACGGTGGTTTGTGGAGATGTGCTGGGCTTGGGCTGTTGGATACCAGCTTATCTTTATCGGACACATCCGTGTCAAAACCCATTTGAAATCGGATCTTGTCCCCCCACGTGTTTGTAGAGTTTCAGCCTGATTCTGCGTGCAGAGGAGTGACCCCGCTGGCTGCTCTGCATTCAGTCTGGGAGGGTCTCTAGCTGCAGGGCCAGGTTGGCTCTTAGGGGAGTCCGTGTGACACTTTGTTCTGTTTTGACCTTAATTCACTGATCATAATTCCTTGATTGTGGTGTTGGACTCATTTTGCTTCTCTTTTGGGCCAAAGGAGGGACAAAGATGTAGAATAAACTGCTAGTAGATTAACAGATACATACATATATGTATTCATTTTGCTGCAGGAAAAAGTGTAGCAGCCTCGTAATACTATTAAGCAATACTTACAGAAGGTGAAGCAAGGCCCTAAAGGCTGGCTATGCGAAATTAAGAAAATAAACGTTAGGTTAAAATTATGTGGTGTTCCGGCATCAAGCAGTAATAGGGGGCATGAAAGAAAGGGAGCCTTCTAGAAATACATTTTTTGTCTTTTGCAGAGGATTTTCGGTGCATCTGTCCTCTGTGTTGGAGTAATTTCTTCACCTTTTGGGGCACGTAGCCAGACATATTTTCTAATGCTTATTTCTATCAAAACGAAAGGGTATTCAGGTTAAAACTCCATTCAAAGTGACTGGAAAAAGGGGACAAGTTGGTTAGTTTATATTGACAGACTTAATGACGTTGTTACATCACTGAAAGAGTCAACTTTTTTTTTCTTTTTTCTTTCAGAAAGTTTGTGTTTCCTTCCAAAAAGCAAAATTTAGATCTAAAGAGCAAAAATAACAAGAGATCCTTTTCCAGCATTAAATTGCACATAGAAAACTAAACTAGCCTTACTCTATATCGAGCATTCAAAGCTAAAACGCCTCTTTGCAACCTCAACTAAGATTTTTTTTATGCGTTATAGTAAGTTATGAAGTTACATGAGTATATGCATTTTTTTTCTATGGGAGTGTTGTTTCTCTCAAAGCACAGGCTGGACAGTGCTCAGTAATACGGAACCATTTGGGACATTTTTGTTTGATTTTGGTTTTTTAGTTTTTTTTTTTTTTTTTTTTTTTTTGGCTCTGTGTGGCCTTCAGCCTTATTTAGTACGCGTTATTCAAACCCTACTGTGAATATTAAATTGTTGAGTCCCTTGTGGGCTTTTTATGGCTTTCATTGCTGTAATACTGGGGTACTTTGCAATTCTTAGTGACTTTTATCTTTTAATAAAATGAAAGGCAGGTGGTTGTTTCTGTTTGGCAGCAGAGGTGGGAAGGTAGAGCACAGATGTTAAGCTCAAGAGTTCCCCCTACCTTTTGGTTCTCAACCTGAGGTAACGGGAACTGTGTGTGGGTTTTTTTGTTTCTGCTTTGCTTTGTTTTCTCTTCAGCTTCCTCCTGAGCTGGGTGTTCTCAGAGAGCAGCTGCAGCTCCGCTCAGCCCTGCTGTGTCCTCACCCCGAGCCCAGGGTGTCGGGAGGGCAGGACCGGCGGTGACGGATCTGCCTCCTCGTGGCCGCGGGCCCTGCCCGGCAGCTCCAGGCTCTTTCTAAGAGCAGATCCCTTCGCGTCCCTGGCCGCCTCCCAGGCGTCCGGCTCTGATGTTCTGCTTGCACTTTCTGCTCTCCTTGACCCTGATTCTTCTCAGGGAATTAGTTCTTATGTTTTTGCTCAGCTCTAGTTTTAGTCTGCTCTTTCCTATCTGAATCATCCCGCTTCCTTTTTACGGACTGGCTTTCAGCTCCAGCTCGCTCAGTGTGTTTCACCTGCTCAACTTGCAGGTGCCTCAGCCTGACCCTTCTTGTCCTGACCCGCAGCCTTCAGCAGCCTCCCCACGAGCCGACGCGCTCTAGTCTGGCTGCTCTTTTCTTCCAAGGAAACCGGTTCCATGTTCAGACATTTCCCACTGTTGGGCATTGGCTACAGAGACCTCAACGTTCACCCTACAGGCAGAGAGGCCCTGTCTCATTGCACCAGTTTTTCATCCGTGTGAGGGTAGGCCCAGGCTGCGGGCAGGAACTAGGTCCTCCTTTCTGGAGCAGGAGGAGCAGCTGAGGAGTAGGGAGCAGAGCAAGAGAAACACGGATCAACCCTCAGAGCTCTGAAAGGCTCCTGAGATGTTGGGACTTACCCATGAGTTCCCTGGGGTGGTATGAATCCGGCTACAAGGGCTGGCAGTAGCTAAATAACGTGTGTGTGTGCATGTATTTGTATATGGTGTATTGGTGTGACGAGGTGTTGCTGGTGCAGTGAGTGCTGCAGACTTTTTCTCAAAGTTCTTCCATCTGCTTCACAGTGTGATAACTGCGGGATTGAACCTATTCAGGGTGTTCGGTGGCACTGCCAAGACTGCCCTCCAGAAATGTCCCTGGATTTCTGCGACGCTTGTTCCGACTGGTGAGCAGCGCTCGCTTCTGCCTGTCGTTGTCGTTAACGTGACTCTCTGAGCGGCTTTAATTGCTGTGGGTGCAGCCTGGGATGCATCGTTCCGTGTTGGGTGAACAGGAGGGTGCTGTGGTGTGTGTGTATTTGCGGGAGGTGGCTTTTTGGTAAGCATGTTTGGGTTGTGTAAAATCTTTTTTTATTGTTGTTAAGTAGAGGAGGAAATTTGGGGGTTGTATTGCATAGTGGGGTAGCTATTTTTTGTGAAGAACCATATGGTATCAAATTTGGCATGCGTATGTTTTTGAAAGTTATAGATAAGAATACTTGGCTGACAAACCGTTCTCTCTTTTCTTTCCCTAACAGTCTGCATGAAACAGAGATTCATAAAGAAGACCATCAGTTAGAGCCTATTTACAGAGCAGAGACATTTTTAGACAGAGACTACTGCATGTCCCAGGGCACCAGTTACAATTATCTTGACCCAAACTACTTTCCAGCAAATAGATGACATGGGAAGCAGATCTGCAATCTGGGGCTTACTATCCTCTTTGAAAAATAACAATGGCACCATTGTTAATTCTGTGCACATTTTGGAAAGACTCTGCTTTCCCTGAAATGTCGCTCACAGCATGACAGCTTCCTGGGTGTACTTGTCAAACTACAGCTTCGAACTGTCATGGTTCTAGATCACCGAGCAGCAGCTGAACATTCCTAGTGTGCAGAAGGTTTCACTGGGAGACTTTTCTCTCACCACATTAGTCATTTTTAGGTGGTGAATCTATACAAAAAGAAAACCATACAAGAGAGTGAGCCAGGAAAGAGAGCACACGTTAAAGATAGAGTAAATTCCAAAGGCTTTGAAGAGCTTGGTTACAATGAGATCCAGAGGAGATGAAGTATTTATATAAAAACAGTTTAGTAGCTTGCAGTTTTGTTGTGAAATAGTTTTCAACACAGTAACTGACTTCTTTAGGCAAGGTTTTAACCAGTGACAGTGTTTGCTTCTAGGATGTACTCTAAAAAATGCTCACTGTCTCAGCGATGGTTGGTTACAGGCCTTTATCAAATCGGAGCTGCTTAATCACATTGACTTTCAATTTTTTAAATTTTTTTCCTTTTTTCCCGTTTTTTTTCTTTTCTTTTTTTTTTTTAAACCACAATGAACTCTATTTACCAACAGCGAAGCACTACAGGGGGCAACTGTGGCATTGCTTCCTTAACCAGCTCATGGTGTGTGAATGTTATAAAATTGTCACTCAGATATATTTTTTAAATGTAATGTTATATAAGATGATCATGTGATGTGTACAAAATATGGTGAAAAGTGCCAGTGGTAGTAACTGTGTAAAGTCTCTAATACTCAACATTAACTCCTTTAAAATAAAATACACAGCCTTCTGCCTCTGTATTTGGAGTTGTTAGTGCAACTCATCAAAGAAAACTGCCTAATATAAATCATATATATGGTAATAATTTTTCCTCTTTTGTAGTCTGCACAAGATCCATGAAAGATTGTATTTTTATTACTATTTAAACAGTGATTAAATTTAGCCTGAGCAGTGAGCAAGGGTTCACATGCATTCTTTTATACTGCTGGATTTTGTTGTGCATCATTTAAAACATTTTGTATGTTTCTTCTTATCTGTGTATACAGTATGTTCTTAAATAATGTTCAATTGTCAGGAGAACTGTGAGAAATAAACTCTGTGGATCCAGTCTGTTTATACACAGCATGCTTGCCGTGACTTCCTTGGCGTGGCCTGGGCTCCCTCGCGCGGCCGGCGGCTCGTGGAGGCCCCCGGGTCGCTGTCCCCTCTGCCCGTGTCCTACCCACGAACGTGGCGTTTTTCAGACTGCAGGAAAGGGGACTCCAGTGGGTTTGGTACGCTGTATTAGCCAAAAAATATACTGATGTCTGAGAAGTTTTGTAACTATTGTGACATATTTTTTAGTTAATATATTTTTTTATTGAAGTGTATAGCTTGTGGTTCAGAAACACTGATTATTTTTTAACTGTAATAGACTTCCAGTTGCTTTAAAACTTGAATATTCAGAGTCATTAGCTGTATAGAGGGAACTAATTTGACTTATCGCAATAAGAAGGGTAATTGGCTGGCCGCTCTGAATAACTTTACTCATAACCTGATTGGTATTAATTTTCACAATAACATTTAAGTGTAGACATTGTTTGCTTTAGAGAAAAGTTTAAGCAGTTAATCTATTTAGAAGGTTCCTAGAACACTGAGTGAGGATTAGGGAAGTGTAATAAACCTTTAAAAAATACCCCACAAACATGCAACAGTTTTAGAAAAGCTTTCTCTAATGGAAAAAGGTACCACCCCCAGAAGCTCTCTAGTACCATAAAAATGTGTTTTCCGACTCATTCATGCTGCTTTTGAGAAAGCAGATTTGATGAGGAGATGTATCTGGGAGAGGGAATCTGTGATAATCTTTTCTGCATTGATTTCCTGAAAAAATTATTGGAGGAAAATAACCAAAGTACATTAATAAAAATAGTAAATGCAAATCCTGTAATCGTCACTTTAGGACAGCTTGGGAGAAACGAAAGATGATGATCTAATTTTGAATGAGGTTGGAAGGAGGAGGAGAATTTCAAATCTGAATTACCTGAGAAAGGAATGTCTCAGATATGCAATTTACTGCATCTGTGTAAATGCATGCGTGTTATTTCCCTTGCATACATTATGAACGTGTGCAAATAGATATTTAATGCACATACACGTAGCCAAGCACAGGGCTGTTTTGTTTTATTTTGTTCCACAAAAAGGGCCAGAAGAAGCAGAAATTAAACTGGAAATGTATGTAAAATGACTTCATAAGTGATTTTTCTTTTTAATTAGCATCTGCTTATTACCTTTGTTCTCATCCTGTGCAATTATGATATCCCACACCTTCTTCTGAACTTATGCTGTAATTAGAAGTAATAAATCTGAACTCCCCAGATGAATTTGCAGCTCCAGAATCCTCTAATTTCTGGAAAAAATGCAAAGCATCATCACCTAATGCTTCAAGGCTAAGCTTAGAAAAACCTGCCTTTTCAAGCTGATGCCTTCTGCAAGTGTCCTGCCTAAAGCTGATGTCCTGCAGACGTTGCTCGTCACTGAACGGCACCCTCTGGAGTTGGAAATGCTCTTCCCAGAGCTTCAGAGGTAGAATTCAGGACACAGGGGAGGGGAAGCAGCCACGGTATAAAGGATAAGAGCATCCTAAAACGGCCCCTTGGTAAATAATTTGAATTAGCACTTACTGGGCAAATGCCAAGGAAAGAGGGGAGGCGGTGGGGGAAGGAAGAGAATCTGCTGTAATGGAAAAGGACATATTTTGCAAGCATGCTGGTTTGATTTTTATATTTTCAAGTGATGTACTGTAACTTAAGAAGGATTAAACCCACTGTAAAATAAGTCATTAGTCACTTTTGTACATGTTTTATTTGTATTATGTCTTCATTACAAGAAATATAACTTTAAAAATACAAATCTGCCCCATAAAGTACAACAGAAAGAGCTATCATGCAGCCACTTACACTGTGAATTTATCCGGTAGTTCAGTAAGAGGATGCAGTTACTTTACAAGAATGTCAAACAAGCTTTTACCTAGCTATCAGTACACCAAAAAACCTCCACAATATTTTGGTTAACAGAAATATGATACGATTTTTACAGACTTTTTTGCAGATACTGTAGATAAGTGACCGATTAAAAATGCAAGCAGTATGAATCAAATAATCCCTGCTTTTTTCTTTTTTTGCTCACTGTGTCAAAATACAAGACAACAGCTGATCTGAAATTTGCATTTGAAATACTTGTCAAGTATTCATGGTGAATTTCAACTACTAAATGTGCAATTCAGTTATTAATGCTTTTAATTGCACTATACAGTCATTATTTTCACCTCGTACGACAAACTGGGAAGCCATTCTAGTATCTGAAGACCCACCAAAAGGTAAGGCTGTCTCAGTGACTGGGAATGTTCCATTTTAAGGGATTGTCAGATTTCCACGATAGTCGATTTTTTTTTTCTCTTGTTTTAGTAAGTGTTTTGAGGGCATTTCAAAAGTTGATTTTAATTTCTGTAGTAGGGTAGGCTAGTTTACAAATCCAGTTGCCTCACAGGTGAGTGTAGCAGAGCAGATTTCTGTCACTAAAAATCAAGAACAAGCTAAGTGATATCATAAAAATTAATATTGTTAATTAAAAGAAACAATAACCAGTGGAACAATCTGAATGTGCTGTGTGATGAAGCAATTTGTCTGAATCAAATACATGAATATACCATGAAATACAAACCAGAGCTGGTGTTCACCATGGTGCTTTTCACCTTTGAAGAGCAAAACAACTAATAAAACAATACACAGCACTTATAGTGTGGAATTAGCATAGAGACCATTTCCTATTGAGTATTGTATGAATGAAAGAAAAAAAGATTTAATCTAAAATAACATTTATACCACATGCACGAATTTCAGATACCTCTCAAGACGTGTTGCTTTGACCAGCATTGTAATCGTGACTATCGCGTGCACGTGAAAGGAAGCTTTGAACACACCGTTACTGGGTTTCAGTTGGAAGAGAAAATGCTGCCTCTTCCTTTTTGAGAAAAGAGTCAATGGTCATGCAGATTTCCAGGAAAATATCCTCTAGTTGTCCCTCTGCGTCAACCTGTGGAGGGAAATCAAGCCTATTATGAAGACATTTGTTCACATTGTTATATTTATCTAAATTTTTTTAAAAAAGGGTACAGTGTGAATACAGGTTGCTGTCTTTGATGTTATTAGTATCCTACTGTACAAGAGTAGTGTCATTTAAAAAAAAAATCACTACATTTCCACAGATTTATGTGAGAAGGTCTGGCGAAGGCTCTGTTGTCTGGAGCGAAGTACAATAACTGAATGGTGGAGCTTGGGCTCTTAAGCACAAAAATCACATGACATTTTTGATACACAGAACAGTTCCCAGGATTTTTAAAATCTCTTAAAAACAGTGACTTCAGTATCATTCCGTCAGAGGGATGAATAGCATTGACTTGTTAATTTACTGATTCCGTTCTGAGCAGAGGCTTCCCGGGGTGTTCGAGCTGTTTTCCACAGCTGGATTTCAACATGTGACCTCCTGCCCCTCCCTGAGGAAGGCTGGTAGCTCCGTTGTGGCAGTGAGGAACAACACTCACAGCCCGGAACGCATCTGTGAGGCACTAAGAGAACGTGACACCGCACCGGGCCGTGGGATGTCCTACGTGTTGCTCCTGGAGAGCTTTAGCCTCCCAGGAGCAGCCGTGCTGGCCCTGCACACAGAGCAGGATGAGTTGGGTGGTTCAGTTCCTGCCAGGTGCCTGGTGAGGGCTTTGAGATTTCGCTACTCCAAAGGAAGCTGCATATTCGCTTCCCTGCGCTGCCTCTTTCATATCTTCACATCATGCAATTTGCACGTATTTTTGACTACGCCCAGGCCAATTTTGCCAAAAACGTTTTTGGAGCTGTGTAGCTGTATCCAAGGCACTCACTAGGGTGCAGACAGTGGCAGTGTTTGAAGGGGACATTCCTAATTATCATATTCCTGCCATCCCTTCTATCCTGCAGGAGAAGAAAAGGAGCTTCCAACTCCAAAAACTACATTTTTGGCAATAGGGCATGAAATTCTGCCCAGAGGTGGTGCTGGCTCATGGGCAGCTCCCGCGCTCCGCGTCGCTCGGAGCGGGGCCCTGCGCGGGAGCCGGCGGCTGCTCCGCACAGCCGGCCGGCACGGCAGCACGTTCCCAAGCCTCTGCTCTTGGTGGCATCTGCAGATGCTGCCAAGTTTGTTCCCTCGTCACCTTCTGCTTCCCACGCTGGCCTGCCAAATAGCAAAGGTCCAACTCACAAAGCAACTTAATGTGTCAACAGCTCACAGCTAGGACCACAGTGATTCAGTAAAACTCCGCAGTACCACAGGGGAAACCTGTGCTTCTCTTTTCAGATTATAGCCTACCTCATGAATTAAGGTTCTTATCAAGGTTTTCAAGGTTATTTGAGGCTTTTGTCTTCTGGTATAAGCAGGATTAGATAAAGTCTGTGCTACTGATTTCACAATTCCAGTGTGGCTTTAGGCAATCAAATGCAAAAAAATTAATGAGTTAATAAGAAAAATGACTGTCATAACATAATGCTTGTTTTAAAACTAGGTTCAACAAAATACATTTTCTTTCATCAAATCTCCATTTCTTGTAGGGTTCTGGGTTTAGAGCCCTGAATGTATCCTGCCACAGAGCAAAGGGGCAGCTGAAGCCTGCAGGTTTCCGAAAAACAGACTGGGAAATGCACTGCTTGGAAGAGCCTGCGAAAAGGCCCGTCAAGGTCAGCTCTGTAGCCATGAACATTTGTATCTTTGTCCTTAAATAACAGGGTTAAAAACCTTTCCGAGAACGGCAGTGCAGTATGTGACTCTCAGAGCAGTGAACAGAGCTGTTTAGAAATCCAGGGAAACACGCTGCCCAGATTTCTATACCTTTCATGTTTGGCATGAGCTCACAGCTATGAATTATCTATAGCCCTGTGCTAATGTTTCTGATGTACCTTTCTACGTGGGTCCCAGCTAATTGATCATAACCTGCCAAGGGCAGAGACAAAGACGCACTTGTTCCTTTGTTCCTCAAGTACTCACCTACTGCGTTAATTGTTCTTTGACAACCTTTCAAAAGAGAGAAATAAATTATATAGCTACTATTACTAATACCATTGATAAGCTCTTCTTTGAAGGGAGAAGTACACATGTTTTTCTGGAAAAAATAATCTAATGGGGCACCAATATTCTGGCAAGGGCTGAGAGGAGGAAGATGTGAGAGCCTGGCTGGGCGCTCGCTCGGGGCACGATGCCGCTTGCAGCGCGTTTGCTTCGTGACAGCTCCAGAAAATGTGTGTGACAAGAAGCTAATAACTGCTGCTTGCTCAGCACATGACTTTAAGTGATTTTGGAAACAAAGCAGAAGAATTATTGTTATTAGAAGTTGAAAAATAGAAAAGCATCTTGGTTAAACGTTGTAGGCTAAGTTTCCATATGGTGTGATCTGAAAAGGGGAAGAGTTTGGAAGTCTTTGGAAAATCCTCTGGCCCTGGCTGCCTAACTGCCTTGTTACTTTCATGTTCCCTTTCCTCAGATGAGTGTTTGAATAGGGAACCTGTATTTAAGACATCTTCTACTTTGATGTTAACTAGGTGGGATCACTTGTCTTCCTTGACTGCCAGTGCATTACTCTTTCTTATTACTTATTACACTCCTACATGCTGTCAATTTTAAAAAGCCTTAAAAGATGAGTCAGATATTAAAAGCAATCAGTGTTTTTCTCTCCTTTTTCTCAATAGACAGAAGACCATAAGTTCAAAGATATTTACAATTAGACATGTTAAAACACAAGTAGGTACCTAATAAATATTCAAAAACACGTTTATGTCCAACTGTCTTTGAAATCATTGAGAAACACATTTAAAAGCAGTAATATCTACTGCTTCCTACAATTAGCATAGTATATTTCCTTTCATTTTATTCATCTAAATCATTTGAATTCCACAGAATTAGGAAACTTACATGTCTTATTTTTGTAAAGAGTGTTTTTAGCCCTTGGATATCCAGTAAGAGTTCTTTGTTGAAAGCATCTGCATGCTGTCATTAGTGACAGGTAGATGTTCTGTAACTGACTAGGAAAGAAATTATTGAAAATTAAACTACATCTCCAGAGCATGTTTTTTTTTTAGTTCTTAGTTGGAAAAAACTTAATGCATCGTAGTTTAATGCAACTACTTTGCCTTCCAGAAAGCAATTTGGAAGCTTAATGCCTAGGCAGAAAAGCAAGCCAAAGAAAACACTTTGTCATCCTTCATTTTGTCCGTTGAAGTTCCTTCATAAACATATCCCCGTGCCTCACATCACATCACAGCTCCTAATCGCGGGTCACCACCATTCCCGCCGGGGTCACAGACCTTCCGTCGCAGCGGGCAGGAGAGCTTGTCCAAAGGGAAACGAAACCGAGTCCTGGCTCTTGCGGCAGCCTGGCCAGGTCACTCTTCGTACAACAGCAGAACAGAAGATGGTCCAATTCCAAATCTCATATTACTTATTTATTAATGCTTCTATACATTGTAACTCTAAATTGAGTGTAGATCATGAAATTCTCATTGAGTAAACTGGGACTGCTGTTACCACCCTGTACCTTTGTATTTTCTGTGCAAGTAAAGCACAGGGAAGAGCTCCTAATGACTGCAGAGGAAGCTACAGCAGACCTGAGCCTTTCTGTCTCTGTCAGGCTCCTTCCATCAGCTCCTCCTTAATGCTCTTTCCAATGCCGAAAGAAAAACCTTCTTGCAGAGCAACAGAGCCACTTTGTCCCCCAGAATGCTCATCTGGGGGACATTTAATTCCTCATTTAGTTCCTGTCCCAGATCCTCTGCTGGCTTTATGTCCAGGACTCAATTTTATATATTTCATCTGCCTTCCTGCCTCTTTCAGGACTGAAAGCTGTTAGGCTGGTTAGGGCAGCTGGTTAGGGCAGTTTAAACATACACCAACATAGCCATGTGCTCTTATTCTCCTGTATTTAAGATATCCAAAACTTTACCTATCACTACCTGCAATTAAAATGGAGAAATCAAATAATAGCAGCATAGGAGCTCACACGGGCCCTCCACTGAGCACAAAAGACTCTCCAGAGAAAAGCAACTAGAGCCCCTTTTGACCCTTCTTCTCTTCCTCACTTATAAAACATGTCTATAGATGCTTTAGCTGGGGCTTTTCCTGAGATCTCAGAGATCCTCATCTGCAAACAGACAGTTTCTTTTCAAAATCTATACTATATAGCCTAGGGAATGTTCAGATACATTTTTTTTTCAGATACAAGGTATATGTGGTTCAGATTATATTGTAGAACTCAGAAGTCACCAAATTCAGGCTACTCAACCAGCTGAAAGGAATAGCATATTTTGATATCATCGGTATCAAACAGTCTCTGCAATCTGTGTTCTAGATAAAACAGACTAAGAAAGTGAAAAATTAGAACAAACTGGAAAGTGCAGAAACTAACCCAGGTGGTTGCATGTGACATGTCAGTAGTTTCTGAATACTGTCCATAAAGCAGAAGTAGATAATAATGATGTAGTTCAACCAATCAGGTAGCTTACCTTGCATAACTGTGTCTTCATCTCGTAGTATGCAATCACAGGTTTTGTTGCTTGGCAATAGCTCTCAATTCCTTCCTTGGTAGTTTCAGCACTATCAAAGTGGTGCCCACTCTGTCTCATCAGAAGGCGACTGCTCATGGTTTCTGCAGAGCAGTCCAGGCAGAACACGAGTTTTGGTTCCCCAATCTACAAAGAAAAATAGTTAAGTATTCAAGCAATGGGCCTGCCATAATCTAGTCTTGTTTATGAATCCTGTTTTGTTTATAAAACTTTAAAAACAATAAGAGAGTCATTTAAAAATAAAAGAGTCATCACGTAAATTAGTAACAAATTACTTCCTTATTTGTCTAGACAGAAATTAAGCTTATTAAAAAACACCTTTTATTGTAGCAGCACTTAGTGATCCCAGTGTTCAATATTAATGCTTAAGTGTGCTGTACAGGTACAGAAAAGAAGACATTATAGGAAAAAAAAGGCTTTTTGTCTGAAGATCATCTATTTGTTCACTATTTGCTATTGTTTGATAAGAGCTTGATTGCAAACAACATTGAAGTGTTGGAACTCTTCACACAATTATTTTTCTAACCTTTGCCTCCACTTGTTTAATCTGTGAGAAGTGTATTTTTCATTCAGGGGCTGTCAAACCAGAGCTTACAGAGCTTCAGGAGCAAATACAAGGAACTGTTAAAGTTCAAATTAAACCGGGCCTTTCCTCAAGTCATATGAGTAGCACAGCTCTTTGTTAACAACTACGATGCTTTTTTTGCGCATCATGTGGATACAGGGCATTATTCATTTGCATTTTGCAACCATTAACTCATAAAGTTTAATGTCTTTTTATCCACTTATAATGTAGGAAGAACTTCTGAACACTCTTCAAAAGGAACTGGGGAGCATTAACCCAACGACTCATTAAAAACAAACAAACCCCCCCAAACTTTGCAGACTTCCTGAGCAGCCTGGAGCCAAGTTCAGTCAGGGAAAGCTCAAGTGGAAACAGGGATTTACAACAGAAATGGCATTAAAAGCTATCACTCTGGTTCCTTGTATTTTACTCCAAAAGCCAAAGTCAACTCAGGACTACAGGACCTTTTGCTGCCAGAGTAACATGAAGTGGCACACCTGGCAGGAAAGGTGTGATATAGTTCCTCCCTCTATACAAAATGAATGAAACCTCCAATGTCTTTTTAATAGTCTGAGTCTTCAATAAAGGAACTAACAGACCAATATTTCTGTGAATGGCTTCCATACTAACTCCTACTGCCCAATACTTTGCCCAGCTTCTGATGCCATCAGCTGTGCAAGTCTTTCAGAGTTATCAGTTATATAAAGTAACTACAGGTTCAGGAGAAAACAGATGATTCATTAAAGGTTTATTACCTTTTAAGCTTGTATAGGACATTTGTGGAATGTAATACTGTAGCATAAACAGTCAGCTACTTCCTCCTAATTCACCAATTCTTTTCTCATAAACCCTGCCAAGTTCATTCCTGGAACTTATTTAGAGCATTTTCTGACGGTTAAGAAACTGACAGCTGAGAATTCTCAGTAGGTCTTAGCACATACTGAGGAAATCAATAACTCTGTGAACTGTAGCACGCTCACTTGCAAAATGCTCTTTTTATGGGTTTCTCACATGTTACTCACCACAAAAATGTTATCTCTGTTTTGCTCATTTCAAAGCAGCAGTAAGTTTCGGCAGACCTTGCTCAATGGTCAGAGATTAACTATGATGACACAGACCTTCACACACCTACATCAGACAGTGCTTCGTGAGCTTTTGATGAGAAGTACAGAACTCAGTCAAGAGATCTGGTAATTCACTAGAATTAAAAACTGATTCTAAAAAATGAGGCTTTCTACTAACTGAGAATGGTCACACTTTGCATTAAATCTGGCTAGAATCAGCCTTTACTTCTCCTGGTATCACAGAGCCTGTGCAGGTGAGGACACAAGCTCTAGTCACGACATTGATAAGGTGCCAAAGCCTCTGTGATTAGCAGCAAAACTCCGTTCTTTTGGCTGTCAGATTGACCCTATAAGCCACCCCTGCAGTCTGTGAAAGATGCAGACCCAAGCAGCATCGCAAGAACAGGAGGGGTAATATTTAGTATTACTACTACATGGTCACCTTGTTTTCAAACTCTTCTGCTTCTTTCAGGTCACGGGGATACCCATCAATCAGAAATCCTTTTGTGTCCCCTAAACTGGAAACCATAGCTTCCTTCAGGAGCTCTAGGACAATACCCTGCATTGAAAAGAAAGGCAGTTAGTTGGTTAATTAATAAGAAAGATTGGGATTATTTTTTGTTACACTGACTTCAGTCCTACATCCTTGGGAACTACTCCAATCTGCTTCACTGAAAGCAGGTCCCGTGGGTGCAGGTGTTTTTCTTTGGTTGCAGGACACACAACCCCTCTTCCTTTTGGGAGCAGCTATGCTATAAAGACCTAGTGTTGCAACCCACCCAAGAGTTCCCAAACTCTTGGGCTTCAGAGGGCTGAGAATATTTTGCATTTTCAAAATGAATGTTAATACCTATCAAACTTTTGGACAATGCTGGAGCATTTTTCAATCTGATTGTATTTTGGCATATCACTGATATACTTTTTAACGGGAAGTGATAAGGGAATGTGTGTGATTAAAGCAGTTAAAATCCAGCATTTCCTGTTATCTTTCATTAATAAAAACATCCCTGATCCCTTTGCGCTTGCTAAAGACTCACTAAGAATTCAGGCTTTGGACTTGTCTTAAAAGTCAAGCTCAGCTGAGAACAACAGTCTCTCTCTGCATAATCTCTATTAAACTGGGATGTCAACCAGCTCTGCGGGGAATCACTGCGGGTCCTGTAAATTAGAAGAGCTGCCAGGAGGACTAGCTTTGAATCTGAATGTGAAGCTATAAAAAGGACATAAAGTTTCTGTTTCCTGCACTTGTGACTGTGATTTTTGCAGTGCACAGTGTAGCATCTGTCTCACTCTACTCAGTGATTAATCCATATTGTTTAAAGGAATCTGAAACATTGAAATCCAGCAGCATAGAAAGGGGAAGCATGTGCCATAAATCCAGAAGTGAGAAAATTTCTCCCTCAGCTTGCAGACCGTTTCCTTGAACAGGAGACACTTATTCCACTCTTTTGGACAATCCACCTCCTACTGGTTTATTTAAGAATTAGGACCCTCAAATAAAGCTGTAGCTTACTCCAGGCACTGGTTCACCACACTCCGTGATGTCTTTGATCAATTTACTTCTCTCTGATAATGATGATAACTCATTTTGGAGAAGGTCACCAGTGGACAGGTGCGTAAATCCATATTTCTTGGCTAACTGTTCACATTGACTACTTTTGCCAGAGCCAGGGCCACCTTTGTGAGGGAAAAATATCTAGAATTAGAAAAATATATAGACCTTTTCTCAAATTATAGCAACTAAGAAAATCTAAGTAAAATTATTTGACTGTCTATTATATATTTTTTTAGCAAAGACACTTAATACAGTGGAACAGGCAATATACTTCCATTCTGACACACACATTATAGAATCAAAAAAAATGAAGTCAAAGAAGCCTCAAAAGTGCAAAAGCTCTTGCAGAAGAGAATCTGCTCCTAAAAGAGAATTACCACGCAAAGGAAAGTCATTAGACAGCAGCTATCCGGGAAGCGAATTTTGTCCTTGTGAAGGAAATATTTTGTGTCCATTTTACAGAAGGGAATCTGGCAAAGGTGATGAAAGTTGTGTGTGTTATGCAGGAAGCAAGCGAGACCACAGTAACCTTTTGTGCTGTGGTAAAGATCAGAGTTACTGCCCTCGTTCCCATTCCCTTGGAGCTGGAAAGCCCTCGCCCATGTCACCACTTTGAAGGCTGCCCAACAGTCGTGCCCCAGAGCTGCTCAGTACTGAGGAGGGGCTGATTACACAACTCACTGCACTGGGCTTGTTCTCTATGCACACCAAGGGAAAGCACAAGAGCGTAACCCCCTGCCCCTCGGAACCGGCTTGGCGGTGTCTGACCAGCGCACCAAGAAGGTGCCACCCCCCGTTGTCACACATCCTGGCTGATACTGGGCCAGGAGCCAGAGAGTCACCCATGAACCAGGGCTCAGAGCACTGGGAGACACAAGGGCAAGCTGGGCCAAAGCTACTCAAGAGGTTTTTCCACTGGCTGAGGGACAGCACCTGTGACCAGCCCTGCCTGCCCAGCTGTGTCCTGTCCCATGTCCTGAGTGCAAACAGGTGCTTGTCCTGGGGTTGTCCTCAGATCCTGGTATATGGGCATGAACCAGAGCCAGCCTTTCCCGAACCCTTCAAAATGCTGCATGAATTTCATCTTCCCCTGACGTTTGCCTGTCTGTACCATGGACCCAAGCAGCCCCCGCAGGCTGCTGCACTGATGGGTGTAGGCAGTTCCTGTGAGCTGGAGAAGGCTCTTTCTCCTCGATCAACCTTGTGTGGTGGAGACTGCTGGAGCAGCAAGAGGAGAGGTGAGGGGTGGCCATCGCAGGAGGTGGTGGGAGGTCTGGGTGGCATGTAGGTGATGCCCAAGTGATGGGACTTGGGGGAAATGACAAGTTCTGTAGCAGCATTTCTACATCTTCAGGTATCTGTTCAGAAGAAGCCTCGCAGTGGGAGATAATTATACCTTAGCAATGCCCAAAAATCAAATTAAATCAAATTATTAACTGTTGGGCTTTGCAAATATGAAAGCATATCTCAACTAGGTGACTTTAAGATGCTAAAAATGTGATGCAGAATAACATGATTTTTCTTTCTATTGTTTATATTTCTGTAAGTGAGTATAGGAATAAGAGTGAATTTGGCCTCGATGTCTTCTGATTTAGAAATTTCCTCCAACACTTGCATTCAGTTAAGAAATGGATTGCGCCAAGCAAAAACCTTCAGGGAAGTTATAGCATTGTAGCTGAAAATAGGTCATACGATAGAAGCAAAAAAACAAAGGCTTTGTCTAGTGTCACCTTGAGTCTCTTATTTCCATTTCACAAAGATAATTGTGTGGTGTGACAATCACGTTTGAGCCACTATTTTTTTAGCCAGAAACATTTTTGTCACAATCTCATTTTCTTTTCCAAAAAAGGCTTTTCTATGTAAATTGCATGTTGTTTTTCTACGGCTTCAATTTAAAAAAAAAAAAAAAAAAAACACCCTTTGTAGCCATTGGAAGAAAATGAGCAATAAATAAGAGTGGAGGTAGATGTATAGAAATAGATGAAATGTAATGAGTGTTAATATCTTCAATGGCAAGTAACTCAACTTCTGGATTCTTTTAGGATTCTGGATTAGTAGGTTTGAGTGTGCATGTTTTGATTTATGCACTCTGCTTTCTGGCCTGGAACATACAGTAGTAATTTCATCCTACCTATTTGTGTGTACAGAAAGAAAATGCAGCTATCGAGGTTCCTTTACTCCACTTACATAATCGCTTATCTTTTGAATGTAGCACCAAAGTAGAAATTCCGTGGTGACCCTTCATATATTAAATAAAGCTTAATGTCTTCTTAGAAATGACAATACAAGGACAATTTTTAAATTCTGTTTAGCAACCAATCAGATAAATGTGTCATAGAGACATATCAATTTTTCTGAAAATTTATCTGTTAGTATTTTAAAAGAGAATGGTGAGCCTCTTAAAGAAGAAAAGACATAATTGAATAACAGGTGCTGAAAAGCAGTAACTTTTGCCTTAAAACTACTGACTTTATGGACATTACTTTTAATTTAGTTTTACTCAATGTGCAGCAAAGCTTTGCAAATGTATGACCCACTTCACAAAATCTTTTTCTTTCTCATCAGCAAATGAGATTTCCAAAAAGGCTAAGCAAGAATTGTGAAGAGCCTGAATGCTCCTAAGGGACTCTGTAGTACCCAGGACTTAACATGCACTCGGCACTTGTGCCAGTATTAATTTATGTGTTAAAAGTTCGAGTCTTAGTTAATGCCTTATCTCAGTCTGAAGGCTAGTATTTAATGTGACTGATAAAGAGCTGCCTAGGTGGGAGAGCATGTGAAACTGCATTTTCTTACTAGTTAGATACTTCCTTCCTGTTCAGTGAGTAGACTCGTAGGACCAGTGCAGAAGCACCCTTAGCTGCAAGTTAGCCCTGCAGTAGGGAGGCTGATTATTAATTTGTGCCATTGCAAAATTTGTATTTCATCATTTTGGAGGGTCTTGTTATTAAATCTATGTACTTTTCTAAAAAATGTGATGTTAGTAAAGACCTAAATAATTAAACTGAAGAAGCTTTGAAGAAGCTTTTGTTCATTATCCTAACAAAAGCTTGCGCAAAAACATCTTTAGTAAAGAAGTCTTTGCTGCTATTTTATTACACTTTTTTTTTTTTTTTCTCAAATAGAAAAAACTTGAAGCCTTGAAAAAAGTAGTTAGGTTTCCATAATGGGACAATTGTTAGAAGGAAAATATTCCCCTGCTTTTGTTGTGCAGGCATTACATTCTTTGAGAACACTGACGTTTTTTGTGCGCATGCTATCGTCTCTTTCTCTGCCTACATATATCTTTGGAAAAAGCTCGCCCATTAACCAGCAACAAACTGAACGATGGTAACTTGTCCTTCAGATATAATCACCTTCTTTGACTTTCATGAAGATTTAAAAAAAGGCCTAGAAAATTCCTAGGAAAAATACGAATCTGTAGTGACCTGTAGGAGAGTGCAAAATGAGTATGTGGAGGTGACCCTGTCCATCCATGTATGTGGGTGGTGGGGTGTGTGTGTGTGTGTTTTTAAACAAGTGAGAGGTTTTACATGGCAGGTTATGTGGGCCCTGCCAACCCCAGGGGAGCAGACTGCACAGCTCCTTAATCCATGCAAAAGTAAAGGATAAGCAGAACATACTCTGTGCATTTTCTGTTTCTTAGGCAGAATAAGCTGGAGCAGAGAGCAAAAAGGTGGATTTGCAATGATCAAAAAAGAAACCAAAACAATAACAACAAAAATTCTACTTGGCTTTGGGATGCATTTTGCTAATAACAAAAGTGTGAATCCTGGCTCACAGGCTTGTGCACAGAGTCTGACTATCAGCAGTTCTGGGGTGCCCATTATACTACACTTAACAATTCTAGCATTCTTAGCACTTGAAGTTTAATTTATTATGAAGTTGCATTCAGGAAATGGGCATACTGCTGACATATCACTCAGCTTATTCTTGAGAAACAGGTGCTTTCCGTGTTCCTTTGTGCTTTATGGTGCACACAGTGAGCATGCATCTGGAAGCAGAGTGCTAGACAGAATATAGAAGTTGCATGCAGTTGTGCATGCTGATAACCCTGTAGGCAAGGCTGGCTCAAAATGCCTCCCTCGGCATGGGCACCCCTTCCTGAGGGCTGATCCAGCTGCCTGTGAAACGGCGTAAGGAGAACTTCTGGTAAACAACTTATTGGCAGCGAGGCTGACTTAAGTTGTCTGTCATCTTCCCCCATTTAAATATTCATTGCACAAATGCCTCACAGAGGGCAGTTCCAGGGGAGAAAATGAGTGGTCTTGGTGGGCGGGAGACATGACAACCACCCAGGCAGCACTTTTGGATGTTTCGCTGCAGTCTGCATTAAATCAGTGAAATATCTGAGGTTAAGAAATCAATTTCCTTGCATCCCTGCTTTCCCTCCTGGACTGAAACCCTACCAAACTACAAAAAAACTACGAGTTTGTGAGGTGATTTAAATGGACTGCTCTTCTTTAGAGCACAACATCACAAGCAGACGGATTAAAGATTTCAGAGGTGGCTGGGATGGCCATGGGAGCAAGGAGGGACAGGGACAAGCGAAGCAGTGCGTGCACTGGCTTTGCTTTCTGGAGTATTAACCAAGTAGATCTTTAGGCAAACACAGGCAGTAGATAAGAACGGTAGATGCAGGCAGACTGGACTGTCTCAATTTTGGAATTTGCCAAATCTTAAAGTTCATCATATGCCAAATATTGTGAATAATTACATAAACTGTCAACAACAGGATTTACAAGGCAGTCCCAACACACACTTTTAAATGTTTCATTTTTTTGACATTGTTTTTTAATTCTTACCATCCTTGTGTTATGGAAAAGTGCTTGCAGATGCTGCATTGCAACTGGACAACACAGTTTCAGAAGTCAGAGCTTGGGATTGTGGAGATTTTTCTAAAGAATTGGTTTGGCAATTTTCTCAATATTACTGGGATTATTTATAGAAGTAAAAATAAGAAATAAGCTCTTCAGAATTAGTCATTTGTCATATTTGCTCAAATGTCAATAGCACTAAAATATTAAAATATCTGGAAATGATGCTGCTACCTAAGTAATCTGGTTAAATTATCTCTGCTGCTTTCCTGTCTGGATAAAATATTTATATTGTTGTTTAATTAATACATTTTGATTGTTATTCCAATTCTTATATTAGCTCTAATGTAAATCTTTGCTAATTATATTGCTGCTTGGAGAACCTTCAAGGGAAATGAGCAGGGGTGGGAGCTGCCTGCTTTTCCCCTCGGTCTTTTCTTATAAACACTGTCTCTGCCTGTCAGCTATGGCAGATGGTGCATTTATGTCAATTACTTGGTAAACTATTTCTTCAAATGCACAGTCTTGTATGTCTAGTTTCAAAAACCTCTTTACCATCTTACTATTTTTTCATGAATACATCTGTGTCATGAATGAATTTATTATCACACTTGAAACAGAAAACTTTGAGATACTACTTTTTCAAGCTTTTGCTGTTTCGGACAGCCTTAAAAGGAGCAGAAGAAGAGTTTTGCAAAGATCAGCCTTCATCTCTTGGCAGATAATGAAAAGCTGCTTCGCTACCTAGGCAAATGACGTGGTTTTGGCTAGTGTGTATGCTGTTGAACTTGGAATGCGTAAGGATCCAAAACTGATCCAGGCAGACTTAACTGCCTGAAAAGGCAGTAAGGAAAAGGAGCTCATGGCTGCTGAATCAGCACTAGCAAGAAACCTGTTCCTGTGGAACACTGCTTACCTTCACTACCTAGATCTAGAGAAACCAAGATCTATCAGCCAGATAGGCAATTCCCATTCCTTGGTCAAATCAAAAAAGCAAAATCTAGAAATATGTACCCTTGCTTTGCACATGTGACTTAAAGGTGGGTTTGGGTTTGTTCTGTCCTTTAAAAGCTTCTATTTTTGACAAGAACCCAATTTTTGCAGAAAACAATGTTTTGCATTGAAACATGTTCTGTGTTCCAAGGGAACTGGGTTTTTTGATAAAAATATACTTTTTTATGCTCCTATAAAGCATTTATTACAAATCTGAGATGGATTTATTAGCAAAAGTACATTCAGAAGAGGTGAGTTTTGAGTATTAAGATTTGAGTATTAGAAAAATGATTAATGGGTGGTCTATAAAATTTTCTATTTGGAAATTAAAATCCACCTGTTAAAAATGAAGAAACAATAAATGGTTTAGAGGTTCTTTAACCCTCTTGACATTTTTAGTGTTTTTTTTTTTTAATCTAGCTGCTCGTAGAAACATAAACATAACTTTAAGAGAAGCCAAGAGTGAACTGTTCAGAAATCCTACTCAGTTTTTCAAATCTATCACATAGAACATAGGTTCTCAATAAATTGAGCATATTACTATTTGCTATAGGAGGATGAGTTAGAAGTACAAGACATAAACGTGCATCTCGGTACATTTCTTTCAATGTCTCATGAACTCCAAGCTTCCGTTCATTTATTTTCAGAAGTCACATTTTCTCTTGGGAAAAGAACTCACAAAATGTATATGTACATGTCTGTGCATCTCTTCTTAGGCCCTAGGAAATCTACTGCTCTTTGAAATATTGTAAAGTCATTCCGAAAATCTCTGCTTGATACAAAAGCAGAAATTGGATTTTCAATTGGAGCAGTTATATTTAGATTCCTACTTACCAACTACAAAAATGATATTTGACTTCCTCAGATCTTCTGGAAAATCTAAAATGAGAATAAAATCCAGTTATAATGGCTACTCATTTTAATCTTGTCTACCTTTCCCACCATGTTGGATAATATTCCCACAGTCATCTGTGTGAAATTTTTCTTTTCCTTTAAACTAGGCTTACTTTCTGCTAATGCTCTGAATTTCAAAAGGAACCGTTATCCACAAGCTTATTTTTGTTGCAGCTTTGTAGTTGTCACTGCAGATGTGATAAAAAGATTTTACTTGAAAATTAGACCTTGCATAAGCACACCAGTTTAAAAATAAATAACATCAATAAAAAATGAGAAGCAGATGCATCTTGAAGTAATAATGTGTCTCCTGAGCAATTATATCTTTGAATAGACAATTGAATTAAAATAGATACAGAAGTGTGGTCACATTCCATTAAGATTTTATATTCAGTGCATTAAATATGAGATGTCTTAAATTTTACCTTAGTCTTACTTTCGGGCATATTATATTTCAACTAAAATCCAGGTTTTACTGTCACTTTAGCACCTAAACTACTGTGCTAACTTAAGCTCTGCCTTTTACTGAAATTATATTTAAAAAAAAAAAAAAAAAACTTCTGAGTTCCAGTTATTGCCCTGATTGTTATACCAATCTTGAATGATACCTTGCAATGTCTGCTTGCATTTTATTATGGTTTTGACTTACTCACTTACAACATGTATTCATTAACTACATATATGTAAATATATATATATATATTTACTTATTGCACATAGAAATGTCTGCAAAATTTCACTATATAATTAGAAGTAAAAGTTGTTCCTTTTTCCTAGAATTTCTTATAATCTTTCATCAGTCTTTTCAATATTTACCAATTTTGGAAAACACTTTTCAGATTTAATGCTGCCTAATAATATTTTTCTAATAATTTTGGATCCACAGTATAGGACTATTTATTCATATGCCCTGAAATGATGAAATATAGTTTGACACAATCTTTTCCCTATGAATAATCTAGATTTCCTTCTATGTAATTATTCACATGTAAGTAGAATCAAAGCTTTCAAAAATAAAACACAAATTTATAGTAAAATGAAACTTACCTCCTGTGTTCTCATAACAAGAAAAACTTGACTGGTCTTCCTCCTGTTAATTAAGCAATTGATAAATTGACTTTTTTGCATAGTTTGCATTTCTTCTTATATCTTTATTTGTATGTCTTCTCCATCTTCTAACCTCTCAAGCTTAATATATCTTGAGATAGGGTTAACAGTGACACAGGAACACTGTTAATACTGTTTCACTCTGCAGAACATAAGAATGGAGAACTCAAGATAACATGAGATGATTAACTGGGCCACGCTATAACCGTGAGGAACAGCTCCGTCTGTTTCAGTTTCCAGCTGCACGGTCCTAGCCTATCATATAGGTGATGAGTGCCCTTACTGAATTGCTTCCAAAGTAAATGTGGAAAAATAAACCCTTAACACTGGAAAGGTAACATCACAGTGTGTTCTAGCTGTGAACTACAATAGAAAGATGAAGGGAGTCTTTGGTCTAAATCAATCTGAATTTGTTGACATGTAGATTTCATTGCAAGCTACAACTTGTTATGAGGGCTGCTGAATTTTTAAGAGATTACACCAGGGAAATGGGGTGCTTGATTTGTCCTCCCTTGTCCCCCTCATGCTTGGCCATTTAGAATTACTTTGTCATGTACTGTACAGTGTTGCAAACTAAGAATTATGCATGCTGGTCAGCAAGAGGGTCAGAGTAGACATTCTTTGCTCTTTTATAAATAATACATTTACATATGCTGGGCAGAGAGAAAATTACATAGTGTCAAAACATTCAGATCATCAGTACTTTAATGTAAGAGCATTGAGGGTAATACATGCGTGCTATAAGGTTATTATGCTCAGTACTAGCATATGGCTACCAAACTCTAGATCTTTGGAGCCTGTTTGAGCATCCTGCCAGCACTAGTCACGGTCAGAATAGATGCTACATGAATAGCTGAAGTGAAATGAGCAGCAGTGCTGAATAGCACAGCTAACTGCTGACCGCTCTCATGTGTGAGGCTCTTGCTCTATGTCTGCGGGTTCCTCATTATGTTCCTGTTATCACAGAAAGACAAGTACTCTTGGTTACAGGCTGAAGTACCATTACATGGATGGGATGGAACACACTCATTTTTGATTCATTGTAATTCTCAGCCTATTATCATGTAGCAGTAGGGCTTCTAACTGAAAAAATAAACAATTGAATTTGCAAAGTTTGCAGAAGAGTTATTCAAAAATGAGAGAATGATTTCTTCTCTACTATTTCACCTGTAGCATAGGTGATATTTTTTTAATCCTGCATATGTACGGGTATGCATTTATTTTTCTTTTTTCTATTTTTTTAGTGCCATAATATAATAGACTTTTTGATCCTGCAAAATGTGTTACATAGCAAAGGCCTGACTTTTAGATTATGTTTCTTATTGTGTCTTTGAAGGTTTACAAATCTAAGTATCTTTAGGCAACAAAATGTAAGTTTAAGTCAAGGTTTCTTTCAAAAATCACGATCACATTTACAAAACTACATTATGTTCAGATGAAAGCAGCATTACTTCTACCCTTTCAAATAATGCTCTGTTATCCTCTTTAATCAAAGAATAAAATTGCATCAGTAATCCTGGTGGGCTGCTCAGAGCAGCAAGTGATAATATGGGGAAGTTTACATCTGGAGCAGCTATAACATTTTAGGAGTTAAACATGTAAAAAATAGAGATGTGTAGCTAAATAAGCTATTTGCATTTTTTTATTTGGCAAGCCACAATCAGGCTCACCTAAGGATGAGATTATGAAAGGCTATTAGAGTTCTTTTTAACTGCCATTTAGGCAGTTAAGGCCTAAAGTTCTTTTTTCAGAATTTTCGGATATGTTTCATTTTTTAAAAACCACTTAAGAACATTGCTTCATGTGAATGGCACTACTGTCCCACTGAAAGCATCTTCCAAAATAAGTTTTATCATATTTCAGGGAATTTAAGTCATTCTACAAAACTTGCTTGCACAGAATCCAGCAATAATGAGAGATCCTGGACTCTAGGGAAGCTGTGAGGAGAAGTTAGGAGGAGTAAACTAGAAAAGAACTATAATGATCCTGGTTTTGATGCTAATGTATTCATTTGTGCCTGGTTTTCACAACTCTCTATGCAAACTGTAGTAAGAACCATTTTCCCCCTCGCTTTCCTCCCGTCTCCCCCAAGGCCCAGCCAGTTTCTCCGCTGAGCTGGTGAAGAGCTGGACGGGCTTCAGCAGCAGAACAGCTGCTGCCTTCCGGGGACAGCTGTTTCCACTGAGCTGACAGCCGGGTGAGGACAATATTTATTTTATGGGTCTTGGGCTCTGAAGAAAGGTGGGTCATCTGCCTTCCAGCTGCCTTTGAAGCCAGGTAACAGATGTACAAATATTGTTTGCAAACATATCAATTAGTGGGGCATAGCTCATGGTATAACCAACCAACCAATCTAAGCAACACACATGAATGACACAGGAAGAGATTCTTTATAGCTGCTGTCATCATTGGAAAATATAGATTAACTTCTTAACTAACTCCTTATTGCTAAATAACTGACTAGTGCTGGGTACTTTATAGACTAATGAGTTTAACTTACTGCCTATAATTGCTACAATGTGCTGAAACAGTTCTCATAATGGGATAAACTGAGGGTAAAACACTGCATATCGTAAGGAAATGATACAAAATTCTTCTAATGTTTGACCTATGCTAGTAATAAATTGGGAGAAGTCATATAAATTTAAAAAAGCAGTTTTTTTTTTTAATCTAATGGAGGGAACATCTTTGTCAGGATTTAACTGCAAGTGTCATGTGAATGTACGCTGCTTGCTGAAGGGAGAACTCTTACCCACTTGCATCCTTGTTTTTAATGTTTGTTTTGTTTTTTTTGTAATGGTACAATAAAACTCTCTTATTAGCTTGTTGCTGTTGAATATTTTACTAAAATGACTGTTAAAAGTGTCTGCTTTTTTTAATTCAGATTTTCAACTTCTGAACTTTACATGTTAGGTTTGCAAAAGGTAGATGAATCACTTTTTGTTTACCAGATTCATTTGTTTACCTGAGTCATTTCTTCTTTCTTGCTTGGTGTCAAGCAACATTTTGATTAGAAACTGAAATTCAATTAAGCTGTGCAAAAATGTCACTTAATTTAAATACCATGTCTAAGGTAACATTTGACAATTAAGGGGGGAGAAAAAGCACATTATTTCTTCAGGAGCACTCTTGTATGCCTTTGACTTTGACAACTTTGTAAAAGGAGGGAAAAATATCTTTAACCATATTTGTGAAGTGCTTAAGGAAAAAAATAAGATCATTCAGTGCTTCAGCAATATCAATGCACTTCAATATAATTGAAGATCTACAGCAGACTAAGAGAATAAAAGTGAATACAGGCTGCTTCTGCATTCTAATGCTTATTTCCTTTGTTTTAGAAAATCATATCCTTTTTTCCCTTTATTCCTTTCCTCTACAGACTGAATTCCTCACCAGAGGACCAAATGAGACTGAATTAAAAATGCAGCATGATTGTTGCTTAAAATTATGTTCAGATTTCAAGTTGAATTTGAGAATGTAAATATTCAAAGGAATGTGTCAGAGATAAATTATTTAAATGAAGACTCTGCCAAGAAACTATCTGCTGACAATTTAACTTAATGTTTAATTTTTTAAAAAATGCAACATATGAAAATGCAACTAATAGGGAATGACACGATTCATACATTGGAAGGTGGGGCAAGAACTGACTACATAGTTTAACCATAGCGATCTCCTCATCTCCTTTGATGCAGACACAGGTCTAGAATCGTTGCTTTCTTGGGATGCTGTACTAGTGTATTTATCTCTTTTCTGTTCTGAGCTATGCAGAACACTAGTACAACTCTAACATTTTATTTCTACGAAGAACTTCTGGGAATAGAGACAAGGGCATTCTTGCTATTTTATCAGAGAGGAAAGGCGACTTCTCCCAGAGAAATCATTTCTATAGAAACTGAACCAGGTTTAAGACTTAGATTTCCAGTTTCATTTTTTTTAGCTTGTATTATGTTTACTTTGAATTCTTATTCCTTAATTAAGTAGTATTACATTAAATCTCAAATGTTTGCAGATAATGCTTCTTTACCTTGTACCCTTAAAATAACTTTACTTTAGTTGTCAATGACATAAAATTTCCATTGAATAAAAATAGTCTAGGAAATCAAAAAGCAGTTTGAGACGTCCGTTAAGTATTAGGTATCATTTAGGTATATGTAATTTGTCTGCTTAAGCATAGCCCAGTGTGTTTACAACTGGATTAAACAGGCATATCTCTAATCATAGAGAATAGTTTTTCAGATTACAGATATAGTTATAAAACTACGTATAAAAACATAATCAGTGAGTGATTAATCACTTAACCCCTGCACATGCACTATGCTTTCATTCAGCCTGTGAGATGTAAAGGCCCCAAGCAAGATCACCACGCAAAGTTCAATATCAGAATGAAAATACTGTGGCTTGTCAAATCTTATCTGTGGAATTTGTCAGTGTCCTCTCACTGAGTGAATGTTTGGTTTTGATGAGATGCACTGCGCTAGTTGCAGGTTTTATGTAGGACAATGGTCCCCGGGAAAGGATTTTATGAACCATGCAGTTGCTTGCCATTAAATTTGATCTATGATTCAAATCATTTTTTGAGGCTGTGCCGCTTTCTGCAAGCTGAGTGTTGAAGTGTGCCCCTGGAAAGCGCTCTGCCCTGGTCCGGAGCTAATGAACATGTGCAAGTAAGCGAAGTCACAAGGAATAAACGAGTGCATTTAGACATCAAGGCTTTTCTTTTCCCAGCAGGCATATCTTCTTAAGCAGTTCATACCACTCGGCACAGTGGAAATACTGGTGTCAGAAGGGACTAACTGTAATTAAGATGAGGGCTGGGTAGCACTATTTATG